>NC_091584.1:4893988-4898988 GCF_042767895.1 Penaeus vannamei | reverse complement strand
GTCATCATCGTTATTATCATTATCACATCTACTATTATAATTATCATTATTGTTATTACTGTTGTTATTATTATTATCATTGTTACTACACTTCTACTCCTTCTTTTTCTCCTCTTCCTCCTCCTTTTTCTTCTTATCATTATCATTATTATTGTTGTTATTATCATCTTAATCATCATCATTATCATTATCATAATTATCAATTTGTTCATGATTATTACTATCATTGTCATTAGCATTATCGCTATTATAATTACCATTATCGTTATTATCGTTATCATCATTTTCATTATCATTATCATCATTATCATTATCATTATCGTTATTATCATTATCATTATCATTGTCATTATCGTTATTATCATCATCATCATCATTATAATCATCATTATCATTTTCTTCCTTCTCTTGCTTCTTTTCCTTTTTCATATATTTATTCAATTATTCTTTGTACTTTGCTCTCGGTCTTGCTTGCTCTTCCAGGCAAGCTGAGTCATCACCTCCGCCCGATACGGTCTGCTGCTTGCTTGTGCTTGAGGGAAATCTTGTGAATGGAAAGGAGAATGAATGAAAATGGTCTTTGTCGGATTTAGGAAAAAAAAGAAAAAAATTGTAAGAGAAAGAAGGAGAGAAAACGAAAGAAAGGAAGAATGGAATGAGAGAACGGAAAGAAGGGAAGGGAGAAAGGGGGAATAACAGAAAGAAAAGAAAGAGATAACAGAAAGAAAGACAGAAAGGAAGGGAGAGCAAAAGAAATTAAATGAATAAATAAATAAAGAACAAAAGAAAGAAAGGAAAGAAAAGAAAGAAAGAAGAAGAAGAAAAAGAATGTTTTATTATCTCTATCTATCTCTCTATGTACTTATGTATATCTATTAATCAATTATCTATTTATCTATGCATTCATTATCTATCTATCGGTTCATTCATTCTCTATTTACTAACAAGAAACAGTTTCGTAAAAAAAAAAAAAAAAAAAAATGGAGGGGATTAAGCTAGCAACAACAATGATGATAATAACAATAATGATATTATGGATATCAATGATAATTTCATTATATCAATAACAGTAATGATACTGACAATTATAATACAATCAGCAAGATAATGATATATATAAAACTACCAGAAATGAAACAAGTGAAGGAAAATAAATAATGAAAAAAAAGAAAAAGAAATGAAGAAAAAGAAAAAAACATTGATAATACCAGCATTAAAAATTACCGATGCTAAACATGTCAAACGCAGGAAATTAAACTAACAGACGACTACCTGAGCACTTCCCGGGGAGGTAACACCATCTAATGTGATTTACTCCTAATCTAGGCGATTTCCACGTAATTTGCAGCAATTAGGAATCCTCCTGACAGCTCCGCCAAACCTTTAAGAACTGCTTAACCCTAATCTAATCCTCTTAAGCTTCAAGTATCGCTGGTTAAGGATCCTGTTCTTTGCGACAGCGTGTAGAAAGAGTAAGAATGAGAAGGGAGATCTTTACAGTGCAAGAGGTATGTGAAGATGTTCATTCTCCTTTGAAGTATTCTATTCAGTTAATTATTACGTAGGGCAAGTATAGTTTCCTTCTTCATTACCGGGTCAAGAGACGATGAGATAGTGAGATAATGATAAAGGATTTATAGGAAAAGAGGATTTAAGGGAGGGGAGTTAAGACACATATTAAGGGTTCTATTAAAGGATTAATTGGACATTATAAATTTATATTATACTATACTAGGATTTAAGGAAGAGTCCAGTGCTTATGGGAGATTTATGCTTAAAATGGAGTTTGGATGTTCTACGAGAGAGAGGATGAGAGGGAGGAGATAAAGATGAAGAAGATAGGGAAGGAGGAGAAGAAGTAAATGTAAAGGTGAGACGAAGATGGAGAAAGGACGAAGTAAAGAAAGAGAAAATAGGAAAAGGAAAAAGGAAGAGGAAAAAATTAAAGAAAGAAAGGAAAAAAGAAAAAGAAAACAAAGGAAGAGGAAAAAGAAAAAAGAAAAAGAAAAACAAAAAACGAACAAAGATAAAAAAGAAAAACAAAAAACGAACAAAGACAAAGAAAAAGAAAAGAAGAAAAAAATATACAGAAAAGAAAAAGTAAAACAAAAAAATAAAGAAACCCCACAAATATCAAGTATAACATTACAATGCTCGACAATGCTCGTATTTTCTTACCTCGAAAAAGAATTATAATAAACAAAAATAGCTACGATGACTAACTACATTTCTCTACTGTAACATGTTTCGAACGCGTTTCGGGAACGAAGGACTGAGCTCAGATTAAAGATTAAGGATTAAAAGCCAAACCCGAAATGAAATGGTGAATACCTTACCCGGGTTCACTTAAATACTATCACTGATTAAATATTGACTTAATTACTCTGAGTGAGTGAGTCAACTGACACATGAGACTATTTTATTTAAGTACACATGAGGGACGGTCGAATTATAAATATTTCGAAGGTGGAAGAAATACACACAAGCTCACCAACACCAGCATATGCAATACATATATGTTCATGTGTGTATGTTACCTATCTACCAATCTACGCTATACTATTCATGGAGCTATCGCTGTATGTATATGCATATGCATATATATGCATATATGTATATATATATATATATATATATATATATATATATATATATATATATATATATATATATATATATATATATATATATATATATATATATGTATATATATATATATATATATATATATATATATATATATATATGTATGTATATATATATATATATACATATATATTCATATATATTATATATACATATCTATACATATACATAGATACACTCGCACACACACACACACACACATACACACACACACACACACACACACACACGCACACACGCACAAACACACACACACACACACACACACATATATGCATATATATATACACACACATACGTATAAGTATGTATATACAAATATGAAACGCACGGACCCCGTTACTAGAGGCAAAATGACAATTTTATTTTCCTTTGATCCAGATATGAGAACATCATTTCCGAAAAAAAAGAAAAATTATTCCTTTGACAAGAGCAAAGAGAACGTGCGATTATAAACTGAACTTCCTGTTTGTTAAAAGTCCGAGCTTTGTGTCATTAGTTCAAAAGAAGCCGACAAGAACGTCACAGGGAAGTATGAACTTGAAAGAAAAAAAGAAAGAAGAAAAGGAAAGAGAGAGAAAGAGAGGGAGAGAGAGGGAAAGAGAAAGAGATAGATAGATGGATAGATAGATAGATAGATAGATAGAGAGAGATGGAAAGAGAGAGAGAGAGAGAGACAGAGAGAGAGAGAGAGAGAGAGAGAGAGAGAGAGAGAGAGAGAGAGAGAGAGAGAGATGGAGAGATGGAGAGATGGAGAGATGGAGAGAGAGAGAGAGAGAGAGAGAGAGAGAGAGAGAGAGAGAGAGAGAGAGAGAAAGAGAGAGAGAGAGAAAGTGAGGGAAGGAGGGAGGAAGGGAGAGAGGGATAGAGAGAGAGAGAGGGAGAGAGAGAGAGAGAGAGAGAGAGAGAGAGAGAGAGAGAGAGAGAGAGAGAGAGAGAGAGAGAGAGAGAGAGAGAGAGAGAGAGACAGAAAGAGAAAGAAAGAGAGAGAGACAGACAGACAGACAAACAGACAGAAAGAGAGAGAGAGAGACAGACAGAAAGAGAGAGAAAGAGAGAAAAAGAAATAAAAAAAAGAATAAATAAATAAGTAAAGACCCAAAGAGAGAGAGAGAGAGATACGAAGAATAATGGGGAGAAAAAAAAAGATAGACTGAAATATAGATAGATTGGTAGAGATAGAGAGAGAAAAAAACAGCTCATATTTCAAAAACAATGTTTGTTTTTCTATACATTTGGCCCGATAAATAATGCTTCCAAAATTCAAATGATCTTTTGTCTTCTTCAGAATATTTTTTACGATACGAACGGACTCGGGAAGGATTGCCATTTAAAGGCTAAAATTCGTGCACCTCTCTCTCACGTTTGTTCTTTCTCACAACATTGATTTTGACTGTCTATCTGTCTCTCTCTCTCCCTTTTTCTCTCTCTGTCTATCTATCTTTCTCCCTCCTCTCTCTCTTTTTTTTCTCTCTGTCTCTGCTGTCTCTCTCTCTCACACACACACGCGCGCGAGCACACACACACAAACACACACACGCAAACACACACATAAGTATATATATATATATATATATATATATATATATATATATATATATATATATATATATATATATATATATATATATATATATATATATATATATATATATGTATGTATCTTCTAATCAATTTGTCTCTCCCACACTAGCAGTGTGCATTCACGCACATACGTAATCTGCATCTCTGTATACAAATTTGCATAAGTATATCTCTTTCTTTTCTGTTTTTTTTTTCCGTTTCTCTCTATATATACATACATATGTGCGATCTTGTGTGTATGCAAATGTGTGTGTCAGCAACGACCGCATTCTGTAGTCATGCTCGGACCGCTGGAGAGAGAATCCTTGGCACCAGACAGGAAAAAAAATAACTTCTCTCACACCGAGATAACACAAGCATCCTCTCCCTCATGATAAGAGGCATATTCTCCCGCTCTGTCATGCAGTTACGTCCACGCGAGGAGACTTTACAGCCACGCATGACACGACAGTTCCCCCAGTCATGCGTGAGCTCTCTCAGCAGGGCGTTCCGTGTAGAGTCTCAGCAGGGCGTCCCATGTAGAGTCTCAGCAGGGCGTCCCGTGTATAGTCTCAGCAGGGCGTCCCGTGTAGAGTCTCAGCAGGGCGTCCCATGTAGAGTCTCAGCAGGGCGTCCCATGTAGAGTCTCAGCAGGGCGTCCCGTGTAGAGTCTCAGCAGGGCGTCCCATGTAGAGTCTCAGCAGGGCGTCCCGTGTAGAGTCTCAGCAGGGCGTCCCATGTAGAGTCTCAGCAGGGCGTCCCGTGTAGAGTCTCAGCAGGGCGTCCCATGT
>NC_091584.1:4886488-4888988 GCF_042767895.1 Penaeus vannamei | reverse complement strand
CAGCCCATTCTGATAGCGGAGATTGTACAATAATCACGTGACTTCTCCGTGCGGTGGAATTCATACATAATTCACAGGAACGATTAAGCTTATGGTAATTAATTGCTTCCGAGGCCCCGCGTGGTGTGCTGCGACATACCTGGATGTAAATTAATAGGAGCTGATTGTGCGATGGCGTCTCATATTCTTAATAATTACCCAATGCCGCTGATCGTCATACAATTATACCTCATGTCTGCAATTATACCTCAGGTCTTTTTTCTTTTCATTTTTTTGAAAGAATAACGCAATATAACCGAAATTTAACATCTTTCCAACATTCGTATCAACGTGAAAGAGATCTCCGTTACAGGCTCTTTCCTCTCCTCTCCTCTCTCTCTCTCTCTCTCTCTCTCTCTCTCTCTCTCTCTCTCTCTCTCTCTCTCTCTCTCTCTCTCTCTCTCTCTCTCTCCCTACCCCCTCTCTCCTCTCTCTCTCTCTCCCTACCCCCTCTTCTCTCTCTCTCTCTCCCTACCCCCTCTCCCTTCTCTCTCTCTCTCCCTACCCCCTCTCCGCTCCCATCCCAACCTCCCCCCCCCCCTTGCTCTCCTAATTCCTCCCTCCCCTTTCTTTCCTCTCTCACTACCCTCTTTTCCCTCTCTTTACTCCCCTCATCCCTCTCTCTCTCTCCCTCCTCTCCTAATTCCACCCTCCCCTTTCTTTACTCTCTCCCTCCTCTAATCCTCTTTCCCTCCCATCTCCCCCTCCTCTCCCAATTCCGCCCCACCTCCTTTCCCCTTACTTTCCTCTCTCTCTCTTCCCTAATCCTGTTCAGATCCCATCTCCCAATTCCACCCTCCCCTTTTCCACTTTCTTCCATCTCTCCCTTCTCCCATCTTCACCCCCTCCCCCTTTCTTTCCCCTCTCCCTCCCTCCACCCTACTCTCCTCTTCCGTCTCCCCCCCCTCCCCTTTCTTTCCCCTCTCCCTTCCTCATCCTGCTCCCTTCTCCCTTCTCCCTTCCCCCCATCCTGCTCCCCTCCCATCTCCACCCTACTCCCCTCCTCCCTCCCCTCCCATCTCCACCCTACTCCCCTCCTCCCTCCCCCTCCCTCTCCCATCTCATCCCCCCACCCCACTCCCCCACCCCATCCACTCCCCCGCATCTAACCCCATCCGCCCCGGGACAAGGCGACGGCAGAGAGGTCCAGGTCGGAGCGGATACCTAAATTGCTTTTTCCCGCGTCAGCAGCAGGCAGACACGTAGACATATGAGCTCGGAGCCTCGTGGTGCAGGCTGCGTCCTCGGTGCGTCAGGTGCAGTTGGGAGGGAGAGGGGGAGGAGGGAGGGGAAGGGAGAGGAGGGAAAGAGGGGAGGGGAGGGAAGGGGAGGGAAGGAGAGGGGAGGAAGGTGAGGGAGGGGAGGGAAGGGGAGGGGAGGGAGAGAGGGCGGGAGGGCGATGGAGGGAGAGGTAGAAGAAGAGAGGGAAGGCAGAGACAGAGACATGGAGAAAGGGAGGGAGGAAGGTAGGTTTGGAGGGAAGGAGGGAGGGAGGGAGGAAAAAAGGGTGGAAGGTAGAAGGAGCAGAGGAAAGGAGCGAGGGAGAGCGGTAGAGGGGGGGAGAGGAGAAGGGAAGGGGAGGAGAGAGAGGATATGGAGAAAGGAAGAATGGAGAGAGGAAGGGGTAGATGAGAGGAGGGAGACAGGATAGGGGGTGGAAGAGAGGAGAGAGAAGGGGAAGGAGAGAAGAGAGAAGAGCGGAAGGTAGAGAGAAGAGTAGGAGGAAAGGAGAGAAAAGAGCGGAAGGAAGAGAGGAGAGTAGGAGGAGAGGAGAGAGAAGAGCGGAAGGAAGAGAGGAGAGTAGGAGGAAGGGAGAGAGAAGAGCGGAAGGAAGAGAGGAGAGTAGGAGGAAGGGAGAGAGAAGAGCGGAAGGTAGAGAGAAGAGTAGGAGGAAAGGAGAGAAAAGAGCGGAAGGAAGAGAGGAGAGTAGGAGGAAGGGAGAGAGAAAAGAGCGGAAGGAAGAGAGGAGAGTAGGAGGAAGGGAGAGAGAGAAGAGAGGAGAGGGATGAGGACAATATTCCCTCTTGTTCTAAGCTGACACGGGTAATTGTCCTGACAGAAAGGCTGGAGGAAAACCTGCTGCCTCGTTCTGAAGGGTTCCATTACGAGGATGACCCCCCCCCTTCCCTTCTCCCCTTTCCCCTTCGACCTTCTTGTCCGTCCCCTTCTCTCCTTCCCCTCGACCTCCACCTCTCCTTTTCCATCCAGCCCCTTCCGTTTCACCACTCTTCCTTTCCCCTCGTTCTCATCCTTTCCCCTCCCACCTTTTCCTCCCTCCTACTCCTCTCTCTTCCCCCTCCCTTCCCCACTTCCCCTCGTCTTACCTCATTCCCCTCTCCGGCCTTTTCTTCTCACCCTTCCCCCTTTTCCACTTGTACCCCCTTTCTCCCTACCTGTCCCTCTTCCCCATCACCCTCCGTTCCCCTCCCCTCCTCCCCTCTCCCCATCACCCCCCTTTCCC
>NC_091584.1:4876488-4878988 GCF_042767895.1 Penaeus vannamei | reverse complement strand
CTTTATTTGTGTGTGTTTGTGTGTTTGAATGTTTGAGGGTATTTACATACTAATAAATATGTTTTTATAGACACAGATTTTTTTCTTTGACAGAAATAACTGAAACTCTAATGTACTCCGTGAAATCAATATGGATTTAATACAAGTGAATGCTAATGTTGGACAAATTCCAACAAGTAAAATGGTTGGAATAGGGAGAACAAAGGAAGGGAGAGAAAATATGTAAAGCGGTATCAGGTCCACAATCATATCATTAATAATACATAATTCAGAAATTCTCCTGAATGATGGATCGACTCCAGCACAATTACTGATAGATTGAAGAGAGTAAATGGCATTCCAGGAAGCAAATGGTGGCGTTCAAAAGCAAATAGTGCCAGCAATCCAAGAGGCAAATGGTGGCAGCATTCCAAGAGGTAAATGGTGGCATTCAAAAGCAAATAGTGCCAGCAATCCAAGAGGTAAATGGTGGCAGCATTCCAGGAAGCAAATGGTGGCATTCAAAAGCAAATAGTGCCAGCATTCCAAGAGGTAAATGGTGGCAGCATTCCAGGAAGCAAATGGTGGCATTCAAAAGCAAATAGTGCCAGCATTCCAAGAGGCAAATGGTGGCAGCATTCCAGGAAGCAAATGGTGGCATTCAAAAGCAAATAGTGCCAACATTCCAAGAGGCAAATGGTGGCAGCATTCCAGGAAGCAAATGGTGGCATTCAAAAGCAAATAGTGCCAGCATTCCAAGAGGCAAATGGTGGCAGCAATCCAGGAAGCAAATGGTGGCATTCAAAAGCAAATAGTGCCAGCATTCCAAGAGGTAAATGGTGGCAGCATTCCAGGAAGCAAATGGTGGCATTCAAAAGCAAATAGTGCCAGCAATCCAAGAGGCAAATGGTGGCAGCATTCCAGGAAGCAAATGGTGGCATTCAAAAGCAAATAGTGCCAGCAATCCAAGAGGCAAATGGTGGCAGCATTCCAAGACGTAAATGGTGGCAGCATTCCAAGACGTAAATGGTGGCAGCATTCCAAGACGTAAATGGTGGCAGCATTCCAAGAGGTAAATGGTGGCAGCATTCCAAGACGTAAATGGTGGCAGCATTCCAAGACGTAAATGGTGGCAGCGTTCCAGGAAGCAAATGGTGGCATTCAAAAGCAAATAGTGCCAGCAATCCAAGAGGCAAATGGTGGCAGCATTCCAGGACGCAAATGGTGGCATTCAAAAGCAAATAGTGCCAGCATTCCAAGAGGCAAATGGTGGCAGCATTCCAGGAAGCAAATGGTGGCATTCAAAAGCAAATAGTGCCAGCATTCCAAGAGGCAAATGGTAGCAGCATTCCAGGAAGCAAATGGTGGCATTCAAAAGCAAATAGTGCCAGCAATCCAAGAGGCAAATGGTAGCAGCATTCCAGGAAGCAAATGGTGGCATTCAAAAGCAAATAGTGCCAGCAATCCAAGAGGCAAATGGTAGCAGCATTCCAGGAAGCAAATGGTGGCATTCAAAAGCAAATAGTGCCAGCATTCCAAGAGGTAAATGGTGGCAGCATTCCAGGAAGCAAATGGTGGCATTCAAAAGCAAATAGTGCCAGCAATCCAAGAGGCAAATGGTGGCAGCATTCCAGGAAGCAAATGGTGGCATTCAAAAGCAAATAGTGCCAGCAATCCAAGAGGCAAATGGTGGCAGCATTCCAGGAAGCAAATGGTGGCACTCAAAAGCAAATAGTGCCAGTATTCCAAGAGGTAAATGGTGGCAGCATTCCAAGAGGTAAATGGTGGCAGCATTCCAAGAGGTAAATGGTGGCAGCATTCCAGGAAGCAAATGGTGGCATTCAAAAGCAAATAGTGCCAGCATTCCAAGAGGCAAATGGTGGCAGCATTCCAGGAAGCAAATGGTGGCATTCAAAAGCAAATAGTGCCAGCATTCCAAGAGGTAAATGGTGGCAGCATTCCAGGAAGCAAATGGTGGCATTCAAAAGCAAATAGTGCCAGCATTCCAAGAGGCAAATGGTGGCAGCATTCCAGGAAGCAAATGGTGGCATTCAAAAGCAAATAGTGCCAGCAATCCAAGAGGCAAATGGTAGCAGCATTCCAGGAAGCAAATGGTGGCATTCAAAAGCAAATAGTGCCAGCAATCCAAGAGGCAAATGGTGGCAGCATTCCAGGAAGCAAATGGTGGCATTCAAAAGCAAATAGTGCCAGCATTCCAAGAGGCAAATGGTGGCAGCATTCCAGGAAGCAAATGGTGGCATTCAAAAGCAAATAGTGCCAGCATTCCAAGAGGCAAATGGTGGCAGCATTCCAGGAAGCAAATGGTGGCATTCAAAAGCAAATAGTGCCAGCAATCCAAGAGGCAAATGGTGGCAGCATTCCAGGAAGCAAATGGTGGCATTCAAAAGCAAATAGTGCCAGCAATCCAAGAGGCAAATGGTGGCAGCATTCCAGGAAGCAAATGGTGGCATTCAAAAGCAAATAGTGCCAGCAATCCAAGAGGGAAATGGTGCCAGCATTC
>NC_091584.1:4866488-4868988 GCF_042767895.1 Penaeus vannamei | reverse complement strand
CTCTGTCTCTGTCTCTGTCTCTGTCTCTGGCTCTGTCTCTCTCTCTCTCTCTCTCTCTCTCTCTCTCTCTCTCTCTCTCTCTCTCTCTCTCTCTCTCTCTCTCTCTCTCTCTCTATATATATATATATATATATATATATATATATATATATATATATATATGTGTGTGTGTGTGTGTGTGTGTGTGTGTGTGTGTGTGTGTGTGTGTGTGTGTGTATGTGCATGCATATATACACATATACATACGTACATACATACATACATATACACATACATACAAACATACATACATATATATACATATATATATATATATATATATATATATATATATATATATATATATATATATATAAATATATTCTATATATATATATATATATATATATATATATATACATATATATATATATATATATATATATATATATATATATATATATATATATATATATATATACATATATATACATACATATATATATATATATATATATATATATATATATATATATATATATATATATATATATATATATGTATATATATATATATATATATATATACATATATATATATATATATATATATATATATATATATATATATATATATATATATATATATATATATATATATATATAAATCATCATGTATATATCATATACATCATACATATTGAGTACTCACACACACTGACACACATAAACACACGAATACACAATTTCCCACCCACACAAACAAACAGACAAACATATAATAGACATAAACACCGACCGAGAGCTAGAGGGGGAGGCGTAGAAAGTGTAAAAAAAAAGTAGAAAGTGAAGAAGAGTAGAAAAAAAGGAAAAAAGTAGAAAGTGTAAAAAAGTAGAAAGTGAAGAAGAGTAGAAAAAAAGGAAAAAAGTAGAAAGTGAAGAAGAGTAGAAAAAAAGAAGAAAAGAAGGAAAGAAGGAAAGAAGAAGAAGAAGAAAAAATCAACCACGATTTTAAACGTCGAGAACCTGAAGTCTGGACTGAGGTTGTAACAGTAAAATGAAATGGCTAAAAAAAAAAAAAAAAAAAACACACACGAGAAAGAGAGCTTCCAAAGGGTTCTATTTCGGAAGCGTGGGGGAGGGGGGGGGGTAGAGGGAGGGGGGGGTTAAAGGGTAAGGTGGAGAAAGAAGCAGAAGGAGAAGGGAAAAGGAGAAGGAGGGGGAGGGGGTGGGGATAGAGGGGGGAGGGGGTTAAAGGCTGTAAGGTTGAGAAGGAGAAGGAGAGGGAGGGAGTGGGAGGGAGGAGAGGGGTGAGGGTGGATAGAGAGGGGATAGAGGGGTGGGGGGTGGGGGTTTAAAGGGTATGGTGGAGAAGGGAGAAGGAGAAGGAGGAGAAGGGACACGAGGGGAGGGGGTGGGAGGGGGTGGGGAAGTTAAAGGGTTAGGTGGAGAAATGGAAAAGGAGAAGGAAAGGGAGGAAGGGGAGGGAGAGGGGAGGGGAGGGAGGGAGAAGGGTGAGGGTGGATAGAGGGGGATAGAGGGGTGAGGGTGGATAGAGGGGGAGTAGAGGGGGTGGGGGTGGGGGGTTAAAGGGTAAGGTGGATAGAAGGGGAGAAGGAGAAGGGACACGAGGGGGAGGGGAGGAGGAGGAGGGGAGGGGTGAGGGTGGATAGAGGGGGGATAGAGGGGGTGCAGGGGTGGGGGGTTGAAAGTGGGTAAGGTGGAGAAGGAGAAGGAGAAGGAGAAGGGAGAGGGGGAGGGGGGGAGAGGGGTGAGGGTGGATAGAGGGGGGATAGAGGGGTGGGGGTGGGGGGTTAAAGGGTAATGTTGAGAAGGAGAAGGAGAAGTGAGGAGAAGGGACACGGATGGGAGGAGGAGGAGGAGGGAGAGAGAGGGGTGAGGGGTGGATAGGAGGGGGATAGCAGAGGGGTGGGGGTGGGGGGTTTAAAGGGGTGCATGGCCAGGAGTGAAGGAGAAGGAGGAAAGGAAGCAAGGGACTACGAGGGGAGTGGGGGGTGGGAGGGGGGTGTGGGGTTGGCGGGTTAGGTGGAGAAGGAAAAGTTGAGAAGTGAGAAGGGAGAAAGGTTATAGAGGGTAGAGGAGAGAGAGAGAAGGGTGAGGGTGGATAGAGAGGGGGATAGAGGGGGGTGAGGGGTGGATAGAGGGGGGATAGAGGGGTGGGGGGTGGGGGGTTAAAGGGTAGAAGGTGGAGGAAGGAGAAGGAGGAAGGGACACAGGGAGGGAGGGGGAGGAGGAGGGGAGGGAGTGAGGGTGGATAGAGGGGGGATAGAGGGGTGGGGGTGGGGGGGTTAAAGGGTAAGGTGGAGAAGGAGATGGAGAAGGAGACGGGACACGAGGGGAGGAGGAGGGGAGGGGTGAGGATAAATAGAGGGAGAAAAGAATGAGAAAAAAAAGTAACAGCTCGGAGTATCATTAGTAAAGAAAATTATCTTTCATTTTTTCTTCAAGGTATGAGTTTATTTACGTGCACGCACACATAAACACACACACACAGACTCTCT
>NC_091584.1:4856488-4861488 GCF_042767895.1 Penaeus vannamei | reverse complement strand
CACTTTGGTCCACGCACGCACTCATGCACTTAGGTACACGCACACAC
Organism: Penaeus vannamei; assembly: GCF_042767895.1. Lineage (NCBI taxonomy): Eukaryota > Metazoa > Arthropoda > Malacostraca > Decapoda > Penaeidae > Penaeus > Penaeus vannamei. The sequence goes on along the minus strand of NC_091584.1, from coordinate 4,861,441 downwards.
ACACTTAAGTACACACATGGCGCACACACTTTGGTACAAGCACGCATTAATGTACACATGACGCACGCACTTTGGTCCTCGGTACATGCACACACACACTTAGGTACACACACACACACACACTTAGGTACACGGACACACACACACTTAGGTACACGGACACACACACACTTAGGTACACACACACACACTTAGGTACACGGACACACACACACTTAGGTACACGGACACACACACACTTAGGTACACACATGAAGCACGCACGAGGCATTTTCTTTTGGAATTGAGCTCATCTGCTCTCGTGGCGTTGTTTCGCACACGTACACACCAGTTCGCGCGCACGTAAATATACATAGATACACAAACATACATGCATGCATATTCATATGTATGTATGTATGTGTATCTCTCTCTCTTTCTCTCACTCTTTCCCTATTTCGTCTCTTCTCAGTTCTCGTCACTTCATTTTACTTTGCTAGCTTCTCTCTCTCTCTCTTTCTCACTCTTTCGTTTTATTTTCTCTCTATGTTTTCTATCTTTCCCTTTCGCTTCCTCTCTCTCTTTCTCTCCCTCTCTCACCCTCTCCCCCCCTTTCTCTCTAGGCTTCCCTCCTTCCCCTCCGTGCTCGGTTGCCATCAATCCAAAACCTCGCACAATTGCTTCCTCCTCTTATTTTCTCTTCTATTTCTCTCTTTCTTGTTCTCCTCCTCCTCCTCCTCCTCCGAAGACCGCACCCGCTGCTCCGGGGATAATCACACTTACTCTTTCAAGGACCTCCGAAAGGCGGGCTGTAATGAACACTCAAGATTTTCTGAAAGGAAAACTGGAAACCACTCGGGGGGGTTGGGGAAGGGGGTGGCACTCGGGGTTGGGGGGTGGCACTCGGGTGGGGTTGGGGGTGGCACTCAGGGGTTGGGGGGAGGGGGATGGCACACTCGGGGTTGGGGGTGGCACTCGGGGGGTTGGGGAGGGGGTGGGTGGGTGGCTAACGCTTTCTCATTACAATACCGCAGAACCTAAGCTTGAGAAAGGGGAAACTTAAATGAGGGAAATCTACCTAAACTTGATAATCAGCTTCGGTCTGTCTTGTCTTGTCTGTCTGTCTGTCTCGCTTTCTACGGTTTGTTCCATTCTCTCTCTCTCTCTCACTGATTCTCTAATGGTTCGTTCTGCTTTCTCCTTCTCTCTACCTTCTTCTCTCCCTCTCTCTCTTACTCTCTTTCTCTCTCCCTCCCTCCCCCCCCATCTCTTTCTTTCTCCATCCTTCCCCTCCCTCCTTCCTTCCTTTTCTCTTTCTCCGTCCTTCCCTCCCCTCCCTCTATCTTTCTCAATCCTTCCCTTCTCCCTCCCTCCCCCCCCCCCCCACTCGTTCTGTCTCTGTCTATCTGTCCGATTGTTTACAGCTCTCTCTCTCTCTCTCTCTTTCTCCATCCTCCCCCTTCCTCCCTCCCTCCCTCCCTCTCTCGCTTCGTTCTAATCACCCTTAGGAACCTCCCTTCCGATTTCTACAACCGCAACAAAAGCCTTCTTTCCTTGGCACTTCGCACACGCTGCTTCCCCTGATTGGAGGCGCCTGTATGGCTCCACCGTCCTGGTAATTAAAGCGAAGAAACCCACCAGCAGAAACCCATCTGCGGGAAGCCACCAACAGAGAGCCATCTGTGGGAAGCCATCTGCAGGAACCCATCTGCAGGAAGCCACCTACGGAGAGCCATCTGCGGGAAGCCACCTACAGAGAGCCATAGCAGGAAGCCACCGACAGGAAGCCGTCTGTAGGAAGCCACCTGCAGCCTGAGGATTTTTGATTAGGGAGACGGAAGCCCCTTCAGGAACAGGAACTTTTTCCTTCTCTGGGTTGTCTATTATTTTAAGGAAGGGGGTGGGGTTGGGTGGGGTGAGGTGGGGGTAGAGTTGGGTGGGGTGGGGTGGGGTGGAGGGAGAGGGAGGGAACTAATGGAAGGAGAGTGGCGATAAAAAAGGAAAGGTCAAGGAAGGAGAATTGATAAGGTAATGGACCAATGGGAAAAGGGGTGTGGGGAGAAGAGAGCTAATGGAGGAAAAATTCGATAAAGAAGGAAAGGACAAGGTAAGATAATGTACTAACAGGTAGGGGTGAAGGTAGAGGAATAATAGTGGTGGGAAGAGAACTAATAAAGGGAGAACTGCGATAAAGAATGAAAGAGCAAGAGAGAACTAACATGTATGGGTGACCACACAATGTCTATCCGATGTGGAAGACAAATTACATTGACGGGAGAGATCGCGATACACGAGGGTCTGCGCGGACACACATCCACCTCATACCGTTGCGACAGGGCGACTGACTTCTGTCTAACGATCAGGGTTGTCAGCTTTTCCGTAGCAGCATCTCTGCCGTTCTCTAAACATCAGATGATAAAGAAAACGGATGTAAATGATAATATTGGACCATGCACTATCATAATCGAATGAATATTAGATTACAGTTAGAGTGTGTAGGATCAAAGTCTGGTGATTATAAGATTCTCTGCGTTATTTTCTTGTTTATTGCATTGTATATTCAATATACAATAATTATGTTACCAAGCCAGTGATGTAATATTCGAGAATATAAAATGCACCCGCATCTCTTTATAGAAAATGTACTAGATGTATAACTTAAGAAAATGCGACTTTGAACTTGTAAACTTGATTTATCGAAAAAGTATACGACTATTTGTAGTGAGTGTGTTGTAAGGCTGAAGGTTTAAAGTCATTCAATGGGATTGTGACTCCCTTTGATGATGACCAGCTAGAAGACCCAGCTGAAGTGACATCGGATGAAATTTCCGCCACGATGACGTTCGGTCTGCCACATCATATCAGTTCATACCATAATGGTTTCAGCAATTTTCATGTTGGTTTTATTTGAACATGGAAAAATATCTCATTATTGTTTGGAACACTTTTCTTTTGCATCAAAACATCTGTAGTCATACGAAATAACAGAAATACGGTCGAAGTGACGTCACCATCCGTCGGTCGTCTTTTGTTTCCGTTTAGCAGACGAAATTCCGTAGAACTCCAGCCCTGCTAACGATAATAACAATGTTGCCATACGTGTGTCATTGTTTATTTCACAGCTTGTCCACTGATACATTAGACTTACAACTTACAGACAACATGGGCTTTGGGGGGGGGGGGGCGGTTTGGAAGGAAAGAATGGAAAAGGAAAGGACAAGGGAAGATAAGAGGGGGATAAGGGGTGCGGGCTAATGGAAGGAGAATTGCGATAAAGAAGGAAAAAAACAAGACAGAAAGAAAGAAAGAAAGAAAGAAAGAAAGACGTGGAAATGGGGGAGGGGCAAGAAATAATTACGATAAAGAAGGAAAGGGGGAAGATAAGGGAATGGACAGGGAAATAGAGAGAGAAGAGGAAGAATGCTATCAGAAAGAGGGTGGGGAGAAAGAGCACTGGTAAAAAAGAAGATAAAGACGAAGAGCACAAGACAGAATAAAATAATGATATGAATATAGGCAGAGATAATGATGGATAATTGACAAGACCTGAGGGGAAAGAGACGATAATGAAAGGGAGAACAAGAGAGATGAAAGGACATAGAAAGTGCAAATAGAAATGAAAACGTTGTTCAAGGGGAAGAAAACGTGGGAAGAAAAATAATGGAAGAAAATGAGGTAGAAGAAAGAAAATAAATCAGAATATAAAATAGCAAAATTAATATAGAAATTGGCATGATAACAGCAAATTAACATGAACAAAAATAAAGGAGGAAGAAGAAAAAGAAAAAGAAAAAAAAAGAGATTAAGAGCAAGAATGGACAGGGATATAAGAAGGAAGAAAAGGTAGGTTCACTGACAGAAAGAGAATGGGGGAAGAAAACTAAAGAAAGAAGAATTGACAAAAAAGGAAATAATAAATAATAAAATAAAATAACGAAAAAGGAATAAAACAGAAGACAAAACTAGGTACATGGAAAGAGAGAGAGAGAGAGAGAGAGAGAGAGAGAGAGAGAGAGAGAGAGAGAGAGAGAGAGAGAGAGAGAGAGAGAGAGAGAGAGAGAGAGAGAGAGAGATAGTTAGGAAACTAAATTAAGAGAAGAGAACTGAGAAGAGACGAAATAGGGGAAGGAAATAGGAGCAGGAAATCACAGGATAGAAACAGAATAATCCAGAAACACAGAATGAAAACGAAAATAAAGCTATGGGGAAGGAATCAAGAAAGGAGAGCAAAAGGCTTTAGAAATAGGGAGACAATGATTAGAAAGGATAACTGGAAATGAAGGAGAAGAAGGGGTGGGACGAAAAAGGTGCGAGCTCGTATATATATGTGTCTGCTTATCTCTGCATCTGTCTGTCTGTCTGTCTCTCTCTCTCTCTCCCTCCTTCTCTCTATATATATATACCCGCCATACACACACGCACGAACACACAAACACACACACAAACGAACACAAAAACCCGCACAATCACACACACACACACACAAACGCACACAAAAACCCACACAAACACACACACACACACACAAACGCACACAAAAACCCAGAAAAACACACACACACACAAACGCACACAAAACCCCCACACAAACACAAACACACACACACGCATAGACAGATCTAAAAAAAAAAAAAAAAAAAAAAAAAAAACAATCACAAAAAATAGACATTCTCTCCGCCGCCAAAATGCTATTACTCATACTTTATTGACAGAATTACGGCCCCAAATTAAATCAGATTAAATTGCCACGGAAGGCAGGCGGTGACCGGATGAGGAGACTCGCGAAGCAAGGAGAGGAAAATACTTTCTTTTCCTTGGCAATACGAAGGAAAATTAATCCTTCTGCCGAGCTCTCCTTTGCAGGATTTGAACCAATCGGATTGTATTAATTGGGTGAAAATCAGGCTTAATCGGGAGAGAGAGAGAGAGACGGGATGGGAGTGGGGTGGGGGTTGGGTGAGGGTGGAGGGGGTG
>NC_091584.1:4836923-4840988 GCF_042767895.1 Penaeus vannamei | reverse complement strand
GTGCTTTGTACTTCAGTTGTAAATGTATTTTAAGTTGATTATTTAAAAAAAAAAAAAAAACGTTTTGCCTTTTTATAGTCATTGTATCTTCTTTTGTTGTTGTTTTAAATGCAGGAGTAAGTGCTCTGTACTTCAGTTGGAAATGTCTCTTAAGTTGATTATTAAAAAAAAAAAAGTTTTGCTTTTTTATAGTCATTGTATTTTTCTTTTGTTGTTGTTTTAAATGCAGGAGTAAGTGCTTTGTACTGCAGTCGGAAATGTCTTTTAAGTTGATTATAAAAAAGAAAAAAAAACGTTTTGCTTTTATAGTCATTGTACTTCAGTTGGAAATGTGTTTTATGTTGATTATAATAAAAAAAAAATTGCTTTTTTATAGTCATTGTATTTTTCTTTTGTTGCTGTTTTAAATGCAGGAGTAAGTGCTTTGTACTTCAGTTGTAAATGTGTTTTAAGTTGATTATAATAAAAATTGTTTTGCTTTTATAGTCATTGTATCTTTCTTTCGTTGTAAATGCATTGTACTGTAGTGGTACATGAATCGTACTTGAGTTCTAAATTCCTTTAGTAATAAACACACTTTACTTTAGTATCAAATGAATCTTACTTTAGCAGTTATACATCTTCCTTTATCAGTAATTGCGTGTTACTCTAGTAAATAACAGCATCTTGCCTCAATAAAAAGTAATAAGACAAATTCCTATTAAAAAACAATCCTCCTTATCCATTATATATCAGAAACCAACGACAGTAATCACCACACATCAAAAAAAAAAAAAAAAAAAAAAAAAAAAAAAACGTAGCAGGCTATTACAGATATGTGAATATGCGGACATCACAAAGATTCAGAACAGACCCACTAAAAGCAGCGTCTCTCCCTTAATGAGTCACTCTATAGAAGGTAAAGTCCACTATTACGAGTGCTACTAGTCTGACTCTCGTAGCAACATCTGATACTAGGAATAATAGCAATAATGCATGTTATTACTGTGGACGTGGTAGTGGTAGTGATGATATTAGTTTTGGAGGCAAGAACGGAATATGTGATAGTGGAAACAGACATGAATAATAAGTAATAAGTGATAATAGATGAGTAATAAGTAATGACATGAGTAATAAGTAGTAAGTAGTAATAGACATGAGTAATAAGTAATAAGTGGTAATAGACATGAGTAACAAGTGATAATAGACATGAGTAATAAGTGGTAATAGACATGAGTAATAAGTAATAAGTGATAATAGACATGAGTAATAAGTAATAAGTGATAATAGACAAGAGTAATAAGTAATGACATGAGAAATAAGTAATAAGTGATAATAGACATGAGTAATACGTAATAAGTATTAATGGACAAGAGTAATAAGTAATTACATGAGTAATAAGTATGAAGTGGCAATGGACATGAGTCATAAGTAATAAATGATATTTTTTCCGTGATCTGTCTCTGAGTTATCAGTTTGACATGATGCATTACCCGTATTTACCAAATACAAGAAAATTTCGTCTATGACAAGGTGCGAACGATCCGTGTTTTATATGCAAGTATGTCAGCAATAAGTATAAAATGTAAATCGATTTTTTTTTTTTCTTTTCTAAAAACAGCGAACATGGAGACAGATACTGTAAACATTTCACCAATAATTAGTGTCTTAATAGTCATTTAATCGACGAATATCTTAACCGAAATCATGTAAACGCGAAAACGGATAATTATGCAATACCTAAATAAGATTAATCAAAAGTCCCAGAGTAAACTATGCCCCAGATAATTAAGGTATGATTTTTTAAATTCACATTATATTTGAACGCAGATTTGAAACTAGGAGAAAAAAATAAATTCCAAATAATTTCAAGGAAATGGTAAATACAGTTATGAATATTTGAGTGTGTTTTAATGATTATTATTCTCACGCAAGCAAAAGATTTTAATGAATATATCTTCCCTGATATTCATATTAATGAACGTAAAATCCTAATAAAAAATACAGTAATAATTATGGATTCAGTAAAATCCTAATAAATAATTATAATGATAATAACAGATTCATGTAAACAAAGAAATTGAATGTGTGTATATACAAAAAGAAAGAAAGAATTACACAAATAAAACAAACATTGGAAACAAAGATAACAGAAGTGGCGCAACAGTAAAAAAAAAAAAAAAAAAAAAAAAAAAAAAAAAAAAAGAAAATCTATTCATTTTAAAAACGAACAGTAAAAAGAATACAATAAAATAACAACATAAAAATGGCAGCGTATAAATAAAAACAGCAGCAACAATAAAGAAAGGAAAAGTGCATTAGAAAAAAACGATAACAACAAAAAAGTGGCAGTGCATTAACACGGAAAAGAGTGAGAGAGAAAGAGAGAGAGAGAGAAGAAGAAGAGAGAGAGAGAGATAAAAGAAGAGAAAGAATGAGAAATAAGAAGAAGATAAGGAGAGAAAAATAAAGACAGAGAGAGATAGGAGACATAGAGAAAAAGAGAGACAGACAGACAGAGAGAGAAAGATAGACAGACAGACACACAGAGAGAGAAAGAGAAAGACAGACAGACAGAAAAAGAAATAAAAACGTCAAGAGACAAGAAGTCGCCTCATCGCCTCCAGGAAAGAGCCACCCCCCCTCCCCACCCCACCCCACCCCACCCCCATCCTCCTCCTCCTCCTCCTCTTGCTCTTTAAGTTTCGACTCAATTTATTTTATTTCATTTTTCATTATTATTTTTCTTTTCTTTTCTTTTCTTTTCTTTTCTTTAAGGTTTCCACTTCGCAACTACGCTTATTATTAACTTGTATTATTATCATCAAGTTCTTTATCTCTGTCATCATTTCTTTATATCATCATCATGTTCTTTATTTGCTTCATTATTAGCTTATATTATCTTCATGTTCTTCATCTGCGTTATTGTCACATTAAATTATTATCAGGTTCTTTGTTTTCATCCATATTATCGACTCGTATTATCAGTATTATATAGCGTCATTAATCATTGTTATCATCGTCAACGTCATCGTCATCGTCATCATCACCATCGTCATCATCATCATCACCATAGTCATCGTTATCATCACCATTATCATATCATCACCATCATCATCACAATCATCACTATCATCATTATCCTCAATCATCATCATCGTCATCAATAATCACCATCATCATAGCATCACCATCCTCATTATCCTCAATCATCACCATCATCATCAGCATTATCATCACCACCATCATCACCATAATCATCAGCAGCAGTAGTATCAACATCACCATCACCATTGCTATCATCATCTTCATCCTCGTCATCATCACCATCATCAATCAACACGATCATCATCATCATCATCATCATCCCAATACACAACACATCAACATCATAACATCATAACCAATCTGATAATCGCACAATTCTTACACCCTTTTCATCACATAATAAATTGCTAATCCTCACCCTCGCAAAGTGATAAAATTCCTCTCTAATCAACATGATATCAAGAGATACGCGAGAGATAACATACAATCCACCAATTTCATATCCCAGCTCTCCTGTCTTTCCATATTTGGATACATTTCCTTCCAAATGAATGAATTTACAATGAATTTACAAAGTCCGTTTAATCCGCCCTTTTGAGAAAATTATTACCGATGCCTCTGTAAAAAAAAAAAAAAAAAAAAAAAAAAAAAAAAAAAGGGGGGGGGGCGACTAATTCCTTTTGCAATAGCTAATTTGAATTCACACGATATCAAAGGCAGTCAATCCCAATGCAGCTTATCATTTTAGCAATTGGGAAATATATCAATTCTGCGAAAACGTAAACACAAAGAGACTACGGCAAAAGTATACGATTCTGCGATAACAAACACAAAGAGAATATATATCTTCTCTCTCTCTCTCTCTCTCTCTCTCTCTCTCTCTCTCTCTCTCTCTCTCTCTCTCTCTCTCTCTCTCTCTCTCTCTCTCTCTCTCTCTCTCCTTCCTTGCCTCCCTCCCTCTCCCCCTCTCCCTCTCTCTCTCTCTCTCTCTGTCTCTCTCACTGTCCCTCTCCCTCCCTTCCTCCCTCTCTCTCTCTC
>NC_091584.1:4805246-4815246 GCF_042767895.1 Penaeus vannamei | reverse complement strand
AAGGAGGAGAAACAGGAAGTACTGAAGAGGAAGGGAAACTTAAAAGAGGAGGAGACTGGAGGAGGGGAAGAGATTGATGGAGAGGAAGGAGTGGAGAAAGAGGGGAGGAGGGAAAAAAGGAGAAGGAGGGAGGAAGAGGAAGCACTGAAGGAAGGGAGAAACATAAAGAGGAGGAGGAGATGGATAGAGAGGGAGGAAGAGATTGATGGAGAGGAAGTAGTGAGAAAAGAGAGGAGGGAAGAAGAGAAGGAGAAGGAGGAGAAACAGGAAGCACTGAAGGAAGAGGAGAAACATAAAGAGGAGGAGGAGATGGAGGAAGGGAAAGAGATTGATGGAGAGGAAGGAGTGGAGAAAAGAGAGGAGGAGGAAGAGAAGGAGAAGGAGGAGAAACAGGAAGCACTGAAGGAAGGGGAGAAACATAAAGAGGAGGAGGAGGAGATAGAGGAAGGGAAAGAGATGCATGCAGAGAAAGGAGTGGAGAATAGAGAGGAGGAGGAAGAGACGAAGCAGGACGAGAAGGGGGCACTGGAAGACAGGAGTCGCGAAAAGTGTGGGAAGGAGAATGAAGATGAGGAAGGGAATAAAAGAGAGGAAGAGTAGTAGGATTAGAAGGAAGTAGAAGAAGAGAAGGAGGACGAGGAGGAGGATTAGAAGGAGGTAGATGAAGATAAGAAAGAACAAAAGGAAGGGAAGAGAGGGAGGGAGAGAGAATGACTATGAAAGGGAAGGGGAATAACTGTTTATAGAGGCAAGAGATAACTGAAGAGAGGGAAAGAGGATAATGGATTAACAAATTGAAGAAGAGAAAAGGGTAACTGTTATGTTAAGGGGAGAGAGGTGGGGGAGTATATATAAGTAGAGGAGAGAGGATGATAAGAGTTTAGAGGAGGATAAGGAGGATAAGGAGGAAGAGAGGAGGAGGGGAGGATGAGGATGAGGAGAAGAAGGAGGAGGAGGAGGAGGTGAAGGAAGCGGAGGAGGAAAGAGGAAGTAGGGGGAAAAGGAGGAGGAGAGGGGGGCAGGAAGAGGAGTTGGAGGAGGAGGGAGGAGGAGGAGGAAGAAGAAGAGAAAGAGGAGGAGGGAGCGAGGATGAGGAAGAGAGGAGGAGAAGGTAGGAGGAGAAGGTGGTGGAGGAGAAGGGAGGGAAAAGGAGGAGGGAGGAAGAGGAGGATGATCAGGATGTAGTAGAAGAAAACAAGGAGGAACAAGGGAAAGGGAAGGAGGAGAAAGAGAAAACGAAGAATAGAAATAACAAGAAGAGTGAAGAAGAAAGAGAAGAAGAGTGAAGAAGAAAGAACACAGAGAAGAAAAGCAAAGAAGAAAGAGAATTCAGAAGAAGAACGAAGAAGAAAGAGAATTCAGAAGAAGAGCGAAGAAGAAAGAGAATTCAGAAGAAGAGCAAAGAACAAAGAGAATTCAGAATACAGAAGAGGAAGAAGAGGAAGAAGAGGAGACGCAAGCGAAGACCCAGGACGCCCCAGAAGGTCCTCCGCGGCCGGTCCAAGAGGCGCCCCGGGCAAGACGCGACCGCCGGATCAAAGAATGAATTGTGATGGCGACGCGGATTATTCTTCCTTGGGGCTGGGGAAGGAGGAGGAGGAGGAGGAGGAGGAAGTGAAGGAGGAGAGGGAGAAGGAGGAGGGGGAGGGGGAGGGAGGAGGAGGGAGTGGAGGAGGAGAGAGGGAATGTGGAGGAGGAGGAAAGGTAGGGAGGAATATGAATATATGGTAGGTGGCAGGAAGAGGAGGAGGGGAGGGTGGAAGGAGGGGGATGTGGAGGAGAGAGGAAGGAGGAGGAGGAGAAAGAGAAAACGAAGAACAGAAATAACAAGAAGAGTGAAGAAGAAAGAAGAGAAGAGTGAAGAAGAAAGAGAAGAGAGAGTGAAGAAAGAAAGAAAAAGAAGAAGTGAAAAAAACAAGAAAGGAGAAAGAGAAGGAGAAAAGACACAGAGAAAAAGAAGAGTGAAGAACACAGAGAAGAAGAGCAAAGAAGAAAGAGAATTCAGAAGAAGAACGAAGAAGAAAGAGAATTCAGAAGAAGAGCAAAGAAGCAAGAGAACTCAGAAGAGGAAGAAGAGGAAGAAGAGGAGACGCAAGCGAAGACCCAGGACGCCCCAGAAGGTCCTCCGCGGCCGGTCCAAAGAGGGGAGGGAGGGGGAGGGGGAGAGGGAGGAGGAGGGAAGTGGAGGGAGGAGGAAGAGGAGGGGGAGAGGGAGAAGGGAGGAGGAGGGAGGGAGGGGAGGTGAAGAGGGAACAGGAAGGGGAGGGAGGAGGGAAGAAGGAGGGAAGTGGAGGGAGGGGGAACAGGAGAAGGGAGGGAGAAAAAGGATGGGGAGAGGGAGAGGGAGAAGGAGGGAGGGGGAGGGAGGAGGAGGAGGAAGGGGAAACAGGGAGTGAGGGGAGGAGAGGGGAGAGAAGGGGGAACAGGAGGGGGAGGAGGTGAACAGGTGGGGAAGGGAGGGAGGAGGGATGTGGAGGAGGGAGGAGAGATGGAGGAGAGGGAGATGAGGAGGGGGAGGAGGAGGTGGGGGAACAGGTGGAAGTGAAGGGAGGGAGGAAGAGGGAGGTGAAGGAGGAGGGAGAGGGAGGAAGGGGAAAAGGAGGGGGGTGGATTATTCTCCTTGGGGCTGGGGAAGGAGGAGAAGGGAGGAGGAGGAAGTGGAAGTGGGAGGAGGAGTGGGAGAAGGGAGGGGGAAGGGAGGAGGAAGGGAGGGGGGAGGGGAGGGGGAGGAGGGGGAAGAGGAGGAGGTGGATTATTCTCCCTTGGGGCTGGGGGAGGGAGGAGGAGAAGGAGGAGGAGGGAAGAGGAAATGGAGGAAGAGGAGAAGGAGAGAGGGAGGGGGAAAGGAAGAGAGGCAGAGAGGAAGGAAGAGAAAAAGGGCAATGAGAAGCACGTAAATAAACACAAAAAGAAAGAGGAGAAGGAAGAGAGGAAAAGGATAAGAAGATGGATGAAAGAAGGAGTAGGAAAAGGGGGGAAAACGGAAAACAAAATGAAAATAAAAGTACGATAAATATGGAATAAGTAATAGAAGCAGAAAACTGAGAGGAAATAAACCTCAGGGAAGAAGAGAAATAAAATTGTTGAGGATAAAAAAAATCCGATGAAAATGGAAATGAAGAAAAAAAGGAAAAAAATCATAATGGAAAAATAAAAAAGAAATGAAAAAAAGAAAAACAGATCATAAGAATAAACAACAACAACAACATAAGAAGAAAAAAAAAACATAAAAGGAGGAAATGGAAAACACACGAACAAGGATTAAGAAGAAGAAAAGAAAAGAGAGAGAGAAAAAAAGACAAAACACGCACAAGGAATAAGAAAGGAACAAGAAAAACAAAACAAAAGGGCAAGAAAAGGAAGCCCAAAACAATTTAAAAAGAAGAAAAGAAAAAGAATAAAATAATAAGAATTACATGATAAGAACAAGGAAGAAGAAAACGAAAGGATAGGAAGAGGAGGCGTCATAAGATGATTTCTCAGAACATGCAGAAAGAAAAGAAAAGGAAGAATAGATAAAAAAAAGAAACAGAAGGTCCAACGACAAAAGAAATAAAAAGAGAAAAAAAAACACGAACAAAGAAAGATAAGAAGATAAGAGAGAGAGAGAGAGAGAGAGAGAGAGAGAGAGAGAGAGAGAGAGAGAGAGAGAGAGAGAGAGAGAGAGAGAGAGAGAGAGAGAGAGAGAGAGAGAGAGAGAGAGAGAGAGAGAGAGAAGAGAGAGAGAGAGAGAGAGAGAGAGAGAGAGAGAGAGAGAGAGAGAGAGAGAGAGAGAGAGAGAGAGAGAGAGAGAGAGAGAGAGAGAGGAGAGAGAGGGAGAGAGAGAGAGAGAGAGAGAGAGAGAGAGAGAGAGAGAGAGAGAGAGAGAGAGAGAGAGAGAGAGAGAGAGAGAGAGAGAGAGAGAGGGAGGGAGAGAGAGAGAGAGAGAGAGAGAGAGAGAGAGAGAGAGAGAGAGAGAGCGAGAGAGAGGAGAGAGAGAGAGAGAAAGAGAGAGAGAGAGGAGCAACAGAGAGAGAAGACAGAAAGAGAGAGAGAGAGAGAGAGAGAGAGAGAGAGAGAGAGAGAGAGAGAGAGAGAGAGAGAGAGAGAGAGAGAGAGAGAGAGAGAGAGAGAGAGAGAGAGAGAGAAATAATAAGAAATAAGAAGAAAAAAAAGAAAAAATAATAATAAGAAGAAAAATGAAATTTTAGAAACGGAGAGAAAAAATACAAGACACAAACAAGGAATAAGAAAGAAACAAGATAAGCGAAACGAAAGAACAGGAATAACAAACACAAGAAGATGATTTTCCAGAAAAAAAAATGAAGAAAAGAAAGAGAGAAAAATAATAAGAAAAACAAAAAGATTTAGAAAAGATACAAGACACGAACAAGGAATAAGTACGGACCAAGATAAGTGAAACGAAAGAACAGGAATAGCAAACACAAGATGATTTTCCAGAACAACAAAAAAATGAAGAAAAGAAAGAAAGAAAAATTATAAGAAAAACAAAGAAAAAAAAAATACAAGACACGAACAACGAACAAGGAAGGACCAAGAAAAGCGAAACAAAAGAACAGGAAACGCAAACACAAGATGATTTTCCAGAAAAAAAATGAAGAAAAGAAAGAAAAAAAAAATTATAAGAAAAACAAAGAGAAAGAAAAAAAAATACAAGACACGAACAAGGAACAAAAAAGAAACAAGAGAAGCGAAACGAAAGAACAGGAATAGCAAACACAAGATGATGATTTTCCAAGACAGGCAGAAGAATGCAGATTACAGAGCAGCGTCGTCTTCGGTCCCATATTGAAGATGTTTGAGAAGCTTCATTGTGCGGCTTTAAGAGGAGAGCGAGGGAGGAGGAAGGAGGGAGGAAGGAAGGAAGGGGGAAAGAGGGAAAGAGGGAGGAAGGAGGAAGGGAAGGAGGATGGAGGGAGAGGGATGGGAAGAAGGAGGAAGGGGAGAGATGGGAGGGAGGAGGGATAGGAGGAGGGAGGAGGAAGGATGGGAGAAAGGAGGAAGGGGAGTAAGGAGGAAGGGGGAAGAGGGAGGAGGTGGAAGGTAGAAGGAAGGGGGAAGAAGAGGGAGGAGGGAAGATGGGGGAGGAAGGGGTGGAAGGAAGGAGGCAGGGGGGAAGAGAGGGAGGGAGGGGAGGGATGGGAGGGAAGGAAGAGGAAGAAGGAAGGGGGAAAGAGGGAGGGAGGGAAGATGGGAGCAAGGGGGGATGGAAGAGGAAGGAGAGCCAGGGGGAAAGGGAGGGAGGGAGGGGAAAGAGGGAGGGAGGGGGAAAGATGGGAGGGAAGAGGGGATGGGAGGGAGGAGGGAGATGGGAGGGAAGAAGAAGGGGGAGAGTGGAGGGAGGGAGGGAGGGAGGAAAGGAAGGGGGAAAGAGGGAGGAATTGGAAGAGATGGGAGGAAGGGGGAAAGAGGGAGGGAGGGGAAAGAAAGAGGGGAAGGGATGGGAGAAAGGAGGAAAGGAGAGAGAGGGAGGGAGGGAAGATGGGAGGATGGGGGGGGATGGGGAGAAAGGAGGAAGGGGGAAAAGAGGGAGGGAGGGAGGGGGAAAGAGGGGGAGGGGGAGGAGGGGATGGGAGGGAGGAGGGATGGAGAGGGAAGAAGAAGGGAGAGGAGAGGGAGGGAGGGAGAGGAGGAAGGAAGGAAGGAAGAAGGAAAGGGGGAAAGAGGGTGGGAGGAGGGGAAAGAGGGATAAGAGGGGAAGGGGGATGGAAGCAAGGAAGAGAGAAAGAGGGAGAGAGAGGAGGGAGGAGAGCAAGAAAGGAAGAAGGAAGGAAAAGGAAGGAAGAAAAGGGAAGGGGAGGGAAGAAGGCAGGATGGGGAGGAAGGAGGAAGGGGGGGAAGAGGAGAGAGGAGGGAGAAGGAAGGAAGGAAGGAAGGAAGAAGGGAAGGGGGGGAAAGGGAGGAGGGAGGGAGGAGGATGGGAGGAAAGAGGAAGGGGGAAGGAGGGAGGGAGGAGGGATGGGAGGAAGGAAGAAGGGGGAAAGAAGGAGGGAGGAGTGGAATAGAGAAGGAAAGGAGGAAGAAGGGGGAAAAAGAGAAAGACAGTGAGGAAGGAGGGAGGAAGAAGAGAAAGGAGTGAGGGAGGAGAGGATGATGGAAAGTGGAAAGGAAGGAGGAGGGAGGAGGAAGAACGAAAGGGAGCAAAGTGCAAGAGCGAGAAGGAGTGAGGAGGAGGAGGAGGGAGAACTGAAGGAGGAGGAGGAGGTGAAGGAAGAGAAAGAAGTTGGAAGAGGAACTAGAAGTTGATGATGATGATGAGGAGGAGTAGGAGTAGTAGGAAGAAGAAAAAAAAACATGAGGAGGGAAGAAAGAAGGAGGAGGGAGAAGTAGAGAAGGAGGAGGAGGAGGAGAGGTAGAAGAAGCTAGAGGAGGCTTTGGGTGCGCGGCACTTTTTATTGGGATAGGCGAAGGGGGGCTGAAGGAGGAGGGAGGGAGGGAGGAGGAGGAGGAGGGAGGAGGGGGAGGAGGAGCTGGGGAGGGAGGAGGAGGAGGGAGGGCGGAAGGAGAGGAGGAGGAGGTTGGAGGCGAGGGAGAGAGGGCGGGAGGAGGAGTGGAGGGGAGGAGGAGGGAGGAGGGGAGGGCGGAGGAGGAGGAGGAGGGGGTGGAGGAGGGCGGGAGGGAGGAAGAGGAGGGAGATTGAGAGGAGGGAGGGCGGAGGGAGGAGTGAAGACGGGAGGAGGAGGAGGGAGGAGGAAAGGAGAAGGAAGAGAGAGAGAGAGAGGGAGGAGGACGGCGGATGATGATGATGAGGAGGGGGAGAGGAAAGATGGAGGCGGATGTGGAGGCTGACGAGGAGGCGGAGGAGTAGCAGCTTGAGGAGGAGAAAGGAGGAGAAAGAGGAGGAGAAGAGAGAGAAGAAGAAGCAGGAGTAAAGAAGGAGAAGGAGGAGAAAAAGAGGATGATGATGAGGTTGATGAAGAAGCAGCGGAGGAGCAAGAAGGAGGAGGAAGAGGGTAAAGAGGTAGAGGAGAAAGAAGGAAAGGAGGAGAAAAAGAGGATGATGATGAGGTTGATGAAGAAGCAGCGGAGGAGCAAGAAGGAGGAGGAAGAGGGTAAACAGGTAGAGGAGAAAGAAGGAAAGGAGGTGAATAAAGAGGTGGAAGAGGAGGAGGAGGAGTAGCAACAGGAGGAAGAAGGAGGGAGGAGTAGGAGGAGAAAGAGAGAGAGGAGGAAGAAACAGGGTAAAGGAGGAGGAGGAGGAGGAGAAGGAAAAGAACATGAAGAAGGAGGAGGAGGGTAAAGAGGTAGAGGAGAAAGAAGGAAAGGAGGTGAATGAAGAGGCAGAGGAGGAGGAAGAGGAGGAGGCGGAGGGGAAGAGGAAGGAGAAGGAGGCGGAGGGAGGAGGAAAAGGAGGAGGCGGAGGAGGAGGAGGAGGAGGAGGAAGAGGAGGAGGAGTAGCAGCAGGAGGAAGAAGGAGGGAAGAAGAGGAGGAGGAAGAGGAGGGAGGAGAGAGGAGGAGAGCGAGAAATATGAAGGCTCGTGGTCACGTAGTTCCTGTGACCGATGGAAGAAGGAAAATGGGATAAAAAAGAAGACTAAGGAAGGAGAAAGATGGACAAGAGAGGAGAGAGAGGAAAGAGGGAAAAGGGCAAAGGAAGGAAAGGGGAATGAAAAGAAGGAGGAGAAAGGGAGAAAGTGTAAGAGAAAGTAGGTAAAGGAAGAAAGGGTAAGGAAGGGGAGGAAAAAGGGGGGGAAACGGACATGGAAGAGAAGAAGAAGAAGAAGAAGAAGAAGAAGAAGAAGAAGAAGAAGAAGAAGAAGAAGAAGAAGAAGAAGAGAGAGAGAGAGAGAGAGAGAAAGAGAGAGAGAGAGAGAGAGAGAGAGAGAGAGAGAGAGAGAGAGAGAGAGAGAGAGAGAGAGAGAGAGAGAGAGAGAGAGAGAGAGAGAGAGAGAGTAAAGAGAGATTTCAGACAGACAGACAGACAGACAGAGAGAAGAGGGGGAGGGGAGGAAGAGTAAAAAAGAATTTCACAAAGAGGAAAAACAAGGTCAATAAAGAGAGAGGAAGAAGAAAGGAGAGATAAAAGAATAAGTGAAGACAAAAAGAGAGAGGAAAGAATGAGGAAAAGTAAAAAAAAGAAAAAAAAGAGAGAGAATAAAAGACAAGAAAAATCCAGAAAAAAGAGGTATGAAGGAGAAAATGCAAAGAAAGAAGAGAGTGGAGAGGAAAATGAAGAAGAAAGAACAGGAAGAGAGGCAGGAAGAGAACAAACAGAAAAAAAGACTCGCAAGAGGAATCGAAACTTTTGCTATCGGAAAAAGTTAGTGTCTTGCGAGCGAAAGAAGGAATCGGTAAATAACGATAACTGAAGAAAAATGTTGCAATACCATTACAGGAGAGAGAGAAAAAAAATGATACTTGGGATAATAATGACAAAAAAATATTGATTGTGCTGATGGTAATAAAATGAATTAATAAGGATGTTTATTACGATTATCAGTAAGAGCAACGGCAGTAAAAGTAATAGTAATGATGATAACAATAATCATAATAATATCACTAATATCTATTACTGATCCACAAAAAAGAAAAAGAAAGAAAGAAAGAAAGAAAGAAAGAAAGAAAAAGAAAAACACAACACACTCTCTTAAACCTTTGACAAAACCACCAAAATAACTCTTTAGTTAATCTATCCACATCTTTATTCCTTTTCATTTATTATCCCTATTTTCCTTACCATAAATATACTTTCGACATACCCACACCAACCCATACATATACCCATTACCTCGTCAATTCATCCTACCTCAAAGATCCACTACATACCACAAATCTACTCTTAATCTACCATTATCTATCAAATATCTACTCATCTACTGGTTCCTGATGACAAAGCAAGTAGCCAAAGAGATAGTAATTGAATAAATGTAAAGAGATAATTATAATATTTTGCAGGTAGATCAACAGAGAAGTATACAGGTAGATTTGTAATTAGATAGACAGATAGATAGGAGGATAGATGGATAGATCGATAGACAGATAAATAGATAGGCAAATAGATTGGAGACTAGATAGGAGGATAGATTGATAGATCGATAGAAAGATAGATAGGATGATAGATAGGTAGATTGGTAGATAGGTAAACTGAAGCTTAAATAGATAGATAGACGGAAAGATTACAGCATAAATGGATAGATCGATAGACAGAAAAATTGAAAGTAAACTGACAAATCGATAGACATATTGATTGAAGGATGAATAGATAGATCGATAGACAGAGAGACTGTAGAATAAAGGGACAGAGCGAAAGAAATAAACAGAAGATATGATAAAGCAAAAAGTATATATATATATATATATATATATATATATATATATATATATATATATATATATATATATATATATATATATACATATATATGTGTGTGTGTGTGTGTGTGTGTGTGTGTGTGTGTGTATATATATATATATGTATATATATATATATATATATATATATATATATATATATATATATATATATATATATATATATATATATATGCATATACATATATATATATAAATATATAGATATATATATATATATAATATATATATATGTATATTATGTATTTATATGTATATATATATATATATATATATATATATATATATATATATATATATATATATATATATATATATATATATATATATGTATATATATAATAATAATAATAATAATAATAATAATAATAATAATAATAAAGAACTTTTTGCTTTATCATATATACATATGATATTTACATATTTTCAACATGTAACCAGCCAGACACTCCTCGTAAGAAGCATAAATGATAATGGCATTATCTGCAAAACCCTGAACTGAATACAAAATCAAGAAGAAATATGAAGGAAATTGAAGAAAACAGACCACAAAGGAAGAAGCAGAAGAAGGAGATAGAATGAAATGGAAATAAAAGAAGGAAAGGCGTGGAATAAGAATCTCTTACATCCCCTGCTTTCATTTTTTTTATTTTTTCATTATTCCTCTTGCATCTATTTCAAGGCTCA
>NC_091584.1:4785246-4790246 GCF_042767895.1 Penaeus vannamei | reverse complement strand
TATATATATATATATATATATACGCACACACACAAGAAGAGGAAGAATAAGAAGAAGGAGGGGGAGGAGAAGAAGAAGAGAAGAATGAAGAAGTAGAAGAGGAAATGAAAAAAGAAGAAAAAGAAGATTAGGAAAAAGAAGAAGAGGAAGAAGAAGAAGAAGCAGAGGAACAAAAAGACAAGAAGGAAAAAAAGAAGAAGAAAAGAGAAGACGAAGAAGAAGGAGAAGAAGAAGAACAAAGAAAACGAAGAAAAAGAAGGAGGAGGAGGAAAAGAAAAATAAGAAGAATAAAGAAAACGAAGAAGAAGAAGAAGAAGAGGGAGGAGAAGAAGAAAAAAGAAGACGAAGAAGAAGAAGAAGAAGAAAGAGACGAAAAAGAGAAGGGAAGAAAAAGATGATTAAACATCAATTAAGGACGGGGTACCCACAAGTCTCGAGGGAAATGAACTGGAAATCCCTTTTTTGGAAGTAGGTTATTGGCTGCACCTTTTTGCAAATGCAATTATACCGCACCTGAGTTCAGTCGGCCGTGGCAGAAATATATTTAATGATGATGGTGTTGCGTAAAGATGAAGAAAGGCTTGGAGAGTTATTAGGATTGCAATGATATTGGCAATGAGGCCGTGGCGGAAATATATTTAACGATGGTGGTGTTGCACTTATTAGGATTGCAATCATATTGGCAATGAGGCCGTGGCAGAAATATATTTAACGATGGTGGTGTTGCACTTATTAGGATTGCAATCATATTGGCAATGAGGCCGTGGCAGAAATATATTTAACGATGGTGGTGTTGCACTTATTAGGATTGCAATCATATCAGCAATGAGGCCGTGGCAGAAATATATTTAATGATGGTGGTGTTGCACTTATTAGGATTGCAATCATATTAGCAATGAGGCCGTGGCAGAAATATATTTAATGATGCTGGTGTTGCACTTATTAGGATTGCAATCATATTGGCAATGAGGCCGTGGCAGAAATATATTTAACGATGGTGGTGTTGCACTTATTAGGATTGCAATTATATTAGCAATGAGGCCGTGGCAGAAATATATTTAATGATGGTGGTGTTGCACTTATTAGGATTGCAATCATATTGGCAATGAGGCCGTGGCAGAAATATATTTAATGATGGTGGTGTTGCACTTATTAGGATTGCAATCATATTGGCAATGAGGCCTTGGCGGAAATATATTTAATGATGGTGGTGTTGCACTTATTAGGATTGCAATTATATTAGCATTGGGGCCTTGGCAGAAATATATTTAACGATGGTGGTGTTGCACTTATTAGGATTGCAATCATATTGGCAATGAGGCCTTGGCGGAAATATATTTAATGATGGTGGTGTTGCACTTATTAGGATTGCAATGATATTAGCATTGGGGCCGTGACAGAAATATATTTAATGATGGTGGTGTTGCACTTATTAGAATTGCAATCATATTGGCAATGAGGCCGTGGCAGAAATATATTTAAGGATGGTGGTGTTGCTCTTATTAGGATTGCAATTATATTGGCAATGAGGCCGTGACAGAAATATATTTAACGATGGTGGTGTTGCACTTATTAGGATTGCAATTATATTAGCAATGAGGCCGTGGCAGAAATATATTTAATGATGGTGGTGTTGCACTTATTAGAATTGCAATTATATTAGCATTGGGGTCTTGGCGGAAATATATTTAATGGTGGTGGTGTTGCACTTATCAGAATTGCAATGATATTAGCAATGAGGCCGTTGTAGAAATATATTTAAGGATGGTGGTGTTGCACTTATTAGGATTGCAATTATATTAGCATTGGGGCCTTGGCAGAAATATATTTAACGATGGTGGTGTTGCACTTATTAGGATTGCAATCATATTGGCAATGAGGCCGTGGCGGAAATATATTTAATGATGGTGGTGTTGCACTTATTAGGATTGCAATTATATTAGCAATGAGGCCGTGGCAGAAATATATTTAATGATGGTGGTGTTGCACTTATTAGGATTGCAATTATATTAGCAATGAGGCCGTGGCAGAAATATATTTAATGATGATGGTGTTGCACTTATTAGGATTGCAATTATATTAGCAATGAGGCCGTGGCAGAAATATATTTAATGATGATGGTGTTGCACTTATTAGGATTGCAATTATATTAGCAATGAGGCCGTGGCAGAAATATATTTAATGATGGTGGTGTTGCACTTATTAGAATTGCAATCATATTGGCAATGAGGCCGTGGCAGAAATATATTTAACGATGGTGGTGTTGCACTTATTAGGATTGCAATTATATTAGCAATGAGGCCTTGGCAGAAATATATTTAACGATGGTGGTGTTGCACTTATTAAGATTGCAATCATATTGGCAACGAGGCCGTGGCAGAAATATATTTAACGATGGTGGTGTTGCACTTATTAGGATTGCAATTATATTAGCAATGAGGTCTTGGCAGAAATATATTTAACGATGGTGGTGTTGCACTTATTAGGATTGCAATCATATTGGCAATGAGGCCGTGGCAGAAATATATTTAATGGTGGTGTTGCACTTATTAGGATTGCAATTATATTGGCAATGAGGCCGTGGCAGAAATATATTTAATGATGATGGTGTTGCACTTATTAGGATTGCAATTATATTGGCAATGAGGCCTTGGCAGAAATATATTTAATGATGGTGGTGTTGCACTTATTAGAATTGCAATGATATTGGCAATGAGGCCGTGGCAGAAATATACTTAACGATGGTGGTGTTGCACTTATTAGGATTGCAATTATATTAGCAATGAGGCCTTGGCAGAAATATATTTAATGATGGTGGTGTTGCACTTATCAGGATTGCAATTATATTAGCATGGGGGCCTTGGCGGAAATATATTTAACGATGGTGGTGTTGCACTTATTAGGATTGCAATTATATTAGCAATGAGGTCTTGGCAGAAATATATTTAACGATGGTGGTGTTGCACTTATTAGGATTGCAATCATATCAGCAATGAGGCCTTGGCGGAAATATATTTAATGATGGTGGTGTTGCACTTATTAGGATTGCAATCATATTGGCAATGAGGCCGTGGCAGAAATATATTTAACGATGGTGGTGTTGCACTTATCAGGATTGCAATTATATTAGCAATGAGGCCGTGGCAGAAATATATTTAACGATGGTGGTGTTGCACTTATTAGGATTGCAATTATATTAGCAATGAGGCCGTGGCAGAAATATATTTAACGATGGTGGTGTTGCACTTATTAGGATTGCAATTATATTAGCAATGAGGCCGTGGCAGAAATATATTTAATGATGGTGGTGTTGCACTTATTAGGATTGCAATCATATTGGCAATGAGGCCGTGACAGAAATATATTTAATGGTGGTGGTGTTGCACTTATTAGGATTGCAATTATATTAGCAATGAGGCCGTGGCGGAAATATATTTAAGGATGGTGGTGTTGCACTTATTAGAATTGCAATTATATTAGCAATGAGGCCTGCGCAGAAATATATTTAACGATGGTGGTGTTGCACTTATTAGGATTGCAATCACATTGGCAATGAGGCCGTGGCAGAAATATATTTAACGATGGTGGTGTTGCACTTATTAGGATTGCAATTATATTAGCAATGAGGCCGTGGCAGAAATATATTTAATGATGGTGGTGTTGCACTTATTAGGATTGCAATTATATTAGCAATGAGGCCGTGGCAGAAATATATTTAACGATGGTGGTGTTGCACTTATTAGGATTGCAATTATATTAGCAATGAGGCCGTGGCAGAAATATATTTAATGATGATGGTGATGTGTAATGACGAAGAAAGTTATTAGGATTGCAATTATATTGGCAATGAGGCCTGCGCAGAAATATATTTAACGATAGTGGTGTTGCACTTATTAGAATTGCAATCATATTGGCAATGAGGCCGTGGCAGAAATATATTTAAGGATGGTGGTGTTGCGTAATGATGAAGAAAGGCCTAGATAATTATTAGGATTGCAATGATGATAGCAATGAAAACAATTATGGTGATAGTAGTTGTATTGATAGGGATTATTAATAGTATTAATAGTTATTAATAGAAGTTGTATTAATAGTGATAAGGATAAAGTTGATAATGATAATAACGCTGATAATAAGGATTTTTCCATCATCATAATAGTTATTTTTTGTGATTATGATTATAATAACTACAATAATTATCTTATTAATAGTGATAAGGATAAAGTTGACAATGATATAAGGACTTTACCATCATCAAAATAGTTATTATTTGCTATTATGATTATAGTAACTACAATAATTATCTTGGGTACTGCCATTACTAATGATGACAATAATGAATATGATAACGAAGAAAGTTTATAAACAAAAGTTTGAGTAGAAAAGAAAAATACTTCCAGAAATGTTCTACACATTTTTATTTATTTATTTTTTATTTATCTTTATTTATTTATCTTTTGAAACAGAACCGTGTCGGAATTCCCTCATCTTGCTTCACAGTAGAATGTTTTTTTTTTTTTTTTTTATGTACCACGTTCTCTTTCCCTTATAAAAAGCAAGGTAGAAAAAGAGATGTTTCCCGCCTTTGTTGTCATCTTTTTTTTGTGTGAATATTTCTTCTGGTTTGAATAATCTGTATGTTAAGTGCTTTTTATTTTTATTTTTTTGTAAATATATTTTTGTATCTATTTTTTTTTCTTTTTTTTATTATTTTCTTTGTAAAGAGTACGTGTATATTATTGAAATGTTCCCACGAATTTGTTATTTTGTTGTTCAGTTTAAGTTAGAACGAACATTTCTGAATTTCATAGCGTCTCTAAATAATCAATTTTTCGCTGCACAATCCCGCATCATATACGAATAAGTATTATCCTTTCCTCATCTACATAACCATTAAATCTTATACCAAATATAGATCATGGTTGTATAAACCCCAACCACAAATTTTGCTAAAACTTAAATTGCGTTACAATTATTTCGTTCACACATTGACGCCCATT
>NC_091584.1:4780246-4782746 GCF_042767895.1 Penaeus vannamei | reverse complement strand
ACATATATAGCTATATATTCTCTCTCTCTTTTTCTGTTTCTGTCTGTCTCTCTGTCTGTCCCTCCCTCTCTCTCTCTCTTCTTCACTCACCTCTCTGTTTCTGTCTCTGTCTGTCTGTCTGACTCTCTCTCTCTCTCTCTCTTTCTATCACTCTTCTTCACTCCCTCCCACCGTCTGTCCTTCCCTCCCCCCTGCTCTCTCTCTCTCTCTCTGTCTCTCCCCCATTCTCTATATCTCACCATCTCCTCCCTCACTCCCTCCTCTTTCTCTCTTTCCTCTCCCCACTCCCTCCCTCCCTCTCCCCTCTCTCTCCCTCAATCCCACTGACTCTCCCTCTTCTCTCTGTATAACCCCTCTCCCTTTCTCTCTCTCCCTCAACCCCACTCACTCTCCCTCTTCTCTCTCTATACCCCCCTCTCCCTTTCTCTCTCCCCAATCCTTCCCTCCACTCTCTCTCTCTCTCCTCTCCCCACTCCTTCCCTCCCCCCCTCTCTCTCCCTCAATCCCACTCACTCTCCCTCTTCTCTCTCTCTACACCCCCTCTCCCTTTCTCTCTCTCTCCCTCAATCCCACTCACTCTCCCTCTTCTCTATCTCTACACCCCCTCTCCCTTTCTCTCTCCCCACTCCTTCCCTCCATCTCTCTCTCTCTCTCCTCTCCCCATTCCTTCCCTCCCCCCCTCTCTCTCTCTCAACCCCACTCACTCTCCCTCTTCTCTCTCTCTACACCCCCTCTCCCTTTCTCTCTCTCACCCTCAATCCCACTCACTCTCCCTCTTCTCTCTCTCTACACCCCCTCTCCCTTTCTCTCTCTCTCTCTCAATCCCACTCACTCTCCCTCTTCTCTCTCTCTCTACACCCCCTCCCCCTCTCTATCTTTCTATGCATCCATTCTACCCTACAGCAATCTCTGTCTATACCCCATCTCCCTTTCTCTCTCTCCCTCAACCCCACTCACTCTCCCTCTTCTCTCTCTACACCCCCTCTCCCTTTCTCTCTCTCTCCCTCAACCCCACTCACTCTCCCTCATCTCTCTCTCTCTACACCCCCTCTCCCTTTCTCTCTCTATCCATCCATCCATTCTACCCTACACCAATCTCTGTCTATACCCCATCTCCCTTTCTCTCTCTCCCACAATCCCACTCACTCTCCCTCTTCTCTCTCTCTATACCCCATCTCCCTTTCTCTCTCTCTCCCTCAATCCCACTCACTCTCCCTCTTCTCTCTCTCTACACCCCCCCCCCTCTCTCTCTATCCATCCATCCCACTCACTCTCCCTCTTCTCTCTCTATACCCCATCTCCCTTTCTCTCTCTCCCTCAATCCCACTCACTCTCCCTCTTCTCTCTCTCTACACCCCCCCCCCCTTTCTCTCTCTCTCCCTCTTCTCCCTCTCTCTACACCCCCTTTCTCTCTCTCTCTGTCTATCCATCCATTCTACCCTACACCAATCTCTCTCTATACCCCATCTCCCTTTCTCTCTCTCTCCCTCAATCCCACTCACTCTCCCTCTTCTCTCTCTCTACACCCCCTCTCCCTTTCTCTCTCCCCACTCCTTCCCTCCATCTCTCTCTCTCTCCTCTCCCCACTCCCCCCCCCCTCTCTCCCTCAATCCCACTCACTCTCCCTCTTCTCTCTCTCTCTACACCCCCTCCCCCTCTCTCTATCTTTCTATCCATCCATTCTACCCTACACCAATCTCTCTCCTCCTCCCCTACCATTGCTCTCGACACTCTAAAATCGCTATAGTCTTATCTAATAACTCTGGTTTATGAACCAATATTCCTGCATTGGGCCCGAGTGTTGAATATGCGTCGGTATCTTTCTCCCTTTATGATCAAGGAAAAAATGGAGGGGAATTTATTTGCTTGGTAGTTTATGTATGTATGTATATATGTATATATATATATATATATATATATATATATATATATATATATATATATATATGTATATATATATATATATATATATATATATATATATACATATGTCTATCTATCTATCTATCTATCTATCTATCTATCTATCTATCTATCTATCTATCTATCTATATCTATCTATCTATCTATCTATATATATATATATATATATATATATATATATATATATATATATATATATATATATATATATATATATATATGCATATACATAGTTCACACACACACACACACACACACACATACACACACACACACACACATATACATATACATATATACTTACGCATACTGATATGTATGCACATGCATATACTGTACACGCAAGCACGCATACAAATACAATAAATACATAAAATGCCTATACAGGAATTTTGCTCTTGTATGAGACTCTTTCTAAATTCAATGAAATATTACTTAAGAATCAACACAAGAAAATATCGAAAAAAATGATTACATTATTAATTTCTAAATAATTGCTTTACTCTGTTTTATTGATCTATTTATCTATTTAAGGCGAATTCAAGATTACTATAGAATATAAACTTTTTCGTCTTGT
>NC_091584.1:4767746-4775246 GCF_042767895.1 Penaeus vannamei | reverse complement strand
CAACAATAAAAAAAAAGGAAAACAAGAGAGAAAAGGAGAGAGAAAAAAATAAGAACAACAATAAAAAAAGGAAAACAAGAGAGAAAAGGAGAGAGAAAAAAATAAGAACAATATCTCCCTCGCTGTAATCATCCCGCTCCCTTAGACAGCTTCTTCGAGACGAGAATATTCGAAGCAAGACAGCCAACGCGACGTCTCGGATATATAACTGGAGATGAGCTATGAATAATCTACCGCCGCCCCCTCCCCCCCTCTCTCTCTCTCATCCTCTCCCTTCTACCTGGCTCTCCCTTTCCCTTCATGCCTCTCTTTCGCCTTCCCTGCCTTTCTCTCTCCCTCTTCTTTGCTGTCTCTCTTTCTCCCTCCCTGCCTCTCTCTCTCTCTCCCTCCCTGCCTCTCTCTCTCCCTCCCTGCCTCTCCCTATTCTTTCCCTGGCTCTCACTCTCCTCTCACTCCTTCTCTCTTCTCTCCCTCCTCTGCCTCTCTCTCCCTCCCTCCTGCCTCTCCCTTTCCCTCCTTAGCCTCTCCCCACCTACTCTCTGCCTCTCCCACTACTCTCTCTGCCTCTCCCTCCTCCCTCTCCTGCCTCTCTCTCTCCCTCCCTGCCTCTCCTTCTCATTTCTGCCTCTCCCTCTCCCTCTCTGCCCCTTTTTCTCTCTCCCTCTCTGCCTCTCTCTCTCCCTCTCTGCCTCTCTCTCCCCCTCTCTGCCTCTCTCTCTCTCCCTCTCCCTCTCAGCCTCTCCTTTTCCCTCCCCTGCCTATCCCTCTGTCTCCCTCACTCCTTCTTTGCTTTATTCCCGGTTTTCATCTCTCTCGTCCCTTCGTTCTATCTCCCCCATTTCATTTTTCCTCCTCACCTGTTTTATTCCAGCTTTATTCCTTTATTCTCTTCTCTTCCCTCCTCTTCCCTTGTTTTATTCCAGCATCTCCTTCTCTTCTCTCTTCCTCCCTTATTTTTATTCCAGGTTCTTATCTTTCTCTTCTCCTTCCTCTCTCCTCCCTTCCTTTATTCCCGCTTCTGCTTCTCTTCTTTCATCCTCCTTTGCTTCATTCCAGATTCTGTCTCTCTTCTCTTCCCTTGCATTTTCCCAGCTTCTGTATCTCTCTTCCTCTCTCCTCCTCTCCTTCCCTTCCTTTATTTTATCCCATTCTCTGCTTCTCTCTCTCCCTCCCTCTCTCCTCTTTTGCTTTATCACATCTGCTTTTCTCTCTTCCTCCCTCTCCTTCCCTTCCTTTGTTTTATCACATCCACTGCTTCTCTATCTTCCTCTCCCTCTCCTCTTCCCTTACTTTATCGTTGACATCCTTCTCTGCTTCTCTCTCTTCCTCCTCCGTCTCCCTCTCTTTCTCGCCTCACCCCCCCCCCCACTGCCCCCTCCAACCTTCCCAACACACAAGCTCCTCCTTACATATTCTACCACCGTCATCTCCCCTCCTCCCCTCTCCCCTCCTCCTCTCCTTCCCCTCTCCCCTCTCCCCTTCTCCTCCCTCCTCCTCTCCCTCTCTCCCCTCCTCCTCTCCTTCCCCTCTCCCCTCCTCCCTCCTTGCCTACTCCCCTCCTTCCCCTTCTTCCCATCCTCCCTCCTCTTCCTCTCTGTCTCTCTCTCTCTCCCCCTCTTCCTCTCTCCCTTTCCTCCTCTCTCCCTCCCCTTCTCCCCTCCTCCTCTCCTTTCCCCCTCTCTCCTCCTCCCCTACCTACCCTCCTTCCCCTTCTCTCCTCTCCCTCTCTCTCTCTCCCTTCCCTCTCTCTCTCCTCCTTCCCTCTCTCTCTCTCTTCCTCTCTCTCTCTCCCCTCTCCCCTCCTCCCCTCTCCCCCCCTACCCTCCTTCCTCCTCCCCTCCTCCCCCTCTCCCCTCTCTCTCTCTCTTCCCTCTCTCTCTCCCTCTCCCCCTTCTACCTCCCGTTACATTCTCAATATCGATCAACGTACTGAGACCGGGAAGGACGGAAGAATAGGACGGAGCAGGAATGAGAATAGGAACGGGAACAGTAACGGGAATGGGAATGTGGGGATAGGAATGGGTTCAGGAACGAAAATAAGAATGGGAATAGGAATGGGGGTGATAATAGGAATAGGAATGGGGGTGATAATGGGAATAGGAATTGGGGTGATAATAGGAATAGGAATGGGGGTGATAATAGGAATATGAATGGGAGGATAATAGGAATAGGAATGGGGGTGATAATAGGAATAGGAATGCGAACAACAATGGGAATGGGTATGGTGATAGGAAAGGATACATCAACGAAAATAGGAATGGGAGTAGGAATGAAGACAGTAATAGGAATTAGAATGGGAATAGGAGAGGAAAAAGGAGCGTGGATGAGAATAAAAATGGTAACAGGAACCTAGGATAGGAATGGAAATAGGAAAGAGGATAGGAATAGGACCGGGAATGAGAATAAAATTGGGAATAGCAATAGGAATAAGGATGGGAATGGGAATGGGAATAGGATGCAGGAACAACCGTCATATAATAAGATACACGATTTCAAAATCTCTTTCACTGACAATCTATCCTTCTGTTTCACAATTCATATACGCAAATATATCCTTTCTAATTGTCTGAATAAATATCAATTTCATCCAAAGAGACAGAAAATTGAGCGTCACTGTCAAAATAAAAGAAGAGGAAGAAGAAGAAGAAGAAGAAGAAAACAGAAAAAGGATATAAAATAGAGAGAAAAAAAACAGAAAAGAGATATAAAAGAAGAAGACGAAGAAGAAGAAAAATCAGAAAAAGGATATAAAAGAAGAAGAAGAAAAAACATAAAAGGGATATAAAAGAAGAAGAAGAAGAAGAAGAAGAAGAAGAAGAAGAAGAAGAAGAAGAAAAGAAAAAGGATAAAAAAGAAGAAGAAGAAAAAAACAGAAAAGGGATATAAAAGAAGAAGAAGAAGAAGAAGAAGAAGAAAAAAAAACGGAAAAAGGAGTCTTAAATGGATTTCCAAATGAACGTTAGTCATTACAGCAAAAATTTCTAACCTTTTGATTACGTTGCTTCCTCTCAGGTCGTTCGTGTCTCGCCAATTATCATGTTTTTAGGTGTACATGGCCAGTTCTTTTTTTTTTTTTTTTTTTTATTAGTATTTTTTTTTACATGGCCATTTTTTTTTTGTACATGGCCATTTTTTTTTCTTTTTTTTTAGGTGTACATGGCCAGTTTTTTTAAATTTATTTTTTAGGTGTACATGGCCAGTTTTTTTTTTTTCTTTTTTTTAGGTGTACATGGCAAGGTCTTTTTTAAAAAAGGTTTACATGATCGTTTTATTGATATTATTATTATTATAATTTTTATTATTATTGATTATTTTTTAGGTGTACATGGTCAGTTTTTTTTTTTTTTTTTTAATGTGTAAATAGCCAGTTAGGTTTTCTTTCTTTCTTTCTTTTTAAGTGTGCATGATGAGTTGTGTCTGTTAATTTTTCTTAGGAGTACATGGTCTTTTTTAAGGTGTACATTAGTTATTATTATTTTTTTTATTGTACATGGCCAGTAGTTTTATTTATTTATCATTATTATTATCATTTTTTTAGGTGTATATGGCCAGTCATCATGTTTTCTTGGTGTACATGGCTTTTTTACATTCTTTTTAGGCGAACCTAGGTAGTTAATGTATTTTAGGTGTACACGACCAATCATTATTAACATTATTAATTATCATTTTCAAAATATACACAGCCAGTTATCTAATTTCCTTAAGTCTACATTAATCAGCAATCATATTTCGCAAAGATACACCACGATTATCAATTATGCCTTTTTATATGATTTAAAACGGCCAATATTTCTATACTTTAAATGGCCATTTTTAGAAATATTTTTTTGGAAAGTTTACATGTCCATAAAAGTGTGCACCGAACGCGGGCCCATTACACGATTTGAATAACTACATTGCGTTCGAAATCATCGACAGCTAATTATATCAAATTGTTTTGAAGCTTTCTGTGAATGCGAATGTACCGTAACGTATATTTGTAAAAAACTCATACATTTATTCATCTGCACATTCGTAAACACGTACTTTATAAATACATCTGTTACATCCATCCATCCATATACATACATACATACATATATATATATATATATATATATATATATATATATATATATATATATATATATATATATATATATATATATATATATATATATATATATATATATATATATATATATATATATATATATATATATATATATATATATATATATATATATATATATATACGTATATATATATATATATATATATATATATATATATATATATATATATATACTATATGTATATATATATATATGTATATATATACATATATATACATATATATATATATATATATATATATATATATATATATATATATATATATATATATATATATATACATATATGTATATATATATATATATATATATATATATATATATATATATATATATATATATATATATATATATATATATATATATGTGTGTGTGTGTGTGTGTGTGTGTGTGTGTGTGTGTGTGTGTGTGTGTGTGTGTGTGTGTGTGTGTGTGT
The DNA here is from genome assembly GCF_042767895.1 of Penaeus vannamei. Taxonomy (NCBI): domain Eukaryota; kingdom Metazoa; phylum Arthropoda; class Malacostraca; order Decapoda; family Penaeidae; genus Penaeus; species Penaeus vannamei. The sequence goes on along the minus strand of NC_091584.1, from coordinate 4,770,695 downwards.
GTTTGTGTGCGCGTGTACACACACACACACACACACAATTCCCATCCCCTATAGATGACCTCTCAGAAGAGAAACCCGTCCATCTGTCAGTCAGAGAGTAATTCCTCCCAACATTATTTTTTCTCTCCCTGAGCTCCTCTCTTCCGCACAGCTTATAGGGGGATGATCCGGCCGCCCCAGGGAAGCTTGATGGTTCTGTTGGGGTTAGGGGGGGGGGGGAGCGTTGCGTTCGGTAAGGGCGGAGGGTTTTATGAGGGGACTTTCGTTGGATTCAGTAAGAGCAGCGATCTTTATGGAGGGACTTGCGTTCCATTCAGTAAGAGCCTCTATCTCTGAGAGGACTTGCTTTGCGTTCAGTAAGAGCCTCAATCCCTATGAAGAGAACTTGCGTTCCGTTCAGGAAGAGCAGCGATCTCTGAGAAGACTTGCTTTGCGTTCAATAAGAGCCTCGATATCTATGAAAGGCCTTACGTTGCGTTCAGTAAGAGTCTCTATCTCTATGAAGGGACTTGCTTTGCGTTCAGTAAGAGCCGTGATCTCTGAGATGACTTGCGATGCGTTCAATAAGAGCCTCAATCCCTATGAAAAGACTTACTTTGCGTTCAGTAAGAGCCTCTATTTCTATCAAGGGACTTGCTTTGCGTCCAGTAAGAGCCTCGATATCTATGAAAAGACTTGCTTTGCGTTCAATAAGAGCCTCAATCCCTATGAAAAGACTTGCTTTGCGTTCAGTAAGAGCCTCTATCTCTATGAAGGGACTTGCTTTGCGTTCAGGAAGAGCCTCTATCCCTATGAAAAGACTTGCTTTGCGTTCAATAAGAGCCTCTATCTCTATGAAGGGACTTGTTTTACGTTCAGTAAGAGTCTCTATCTCTATCAAGGGACTTGCTTTACGTTCAGTAAGAGCCGTGATCTCTGAGATGACTTGCGATGCGTTCAATAAGAGCCTCTATCTCTATGAAGGGACTTGCGTTACGTTCAGGAAGAGCCTCTATCTCTATGAAAAGACTTGCTTTGCGTTCAATAAGAGCCTCTATCTCTATGAAGGGACTTGTTTTACGTTCAGTAAGAGCCTCGATCTCTATGAAGGGACTTGCTTTGCGTTCAGGAAGAGCCTCTATCCCTATGAAAAGACTTGCTTTGCGTTCAATAAGAGCCTCTATCTCTATGAAGGGACTTGCTTTGCGTTCAGTAAGAGCCTCGATCTCTATGAAGGGACTTGCTTTGCGTTCAGTAAGAGCCTCGATCTCTATGAAGGGACTTGCTTTGCGTTCAGTAAGAGCCTCTATCCCTATGAAGGGACCTGCTTTGCGTTCAGTAAGAGCCTCTATCTCTATGAAGAGACTTGCTTTGCGTTCAGTAAGAGCCTCTATTTCTATCAAGGGACTTGCTTTGCGTTCAGTAAGAGCCTCGATCTCTATGAAGGGACTTGCTTTGCGTTCAATGAGCCTCTATCTCTATGAAGGGACTTGCTTTACGTTCAGTAAGAGCCTCTATCTCTATGAAGAGACTTGCTTTGCGTTCAGTAAGAGCCTCTATTTCTATCAAGGGACTTGCTTTGCGTTCAATAAGAGCCACAATCTTTCGAGAAAACGACCACCTGAACGCAAACCGACGGAGACGAGCAGCGAGCGAGCGACAACAAAACGAACCTGGTGTTGTGACCTTTTTTTCCGGGAATCGATAAAAGCAGAAATAAAATTTTGATGAGCGGTGTTCTGGCGCGTCCCCGAGTGGCTGGAATTCCGCGGCATTTTTGAATTTGTGGAGGGCGCGCGGTAGAGATTTTGCCAGGAAGGGGGGGGGGGTTAGAGGAAGAAAGGAAGGATGGATGGATGGAAGATAGGAAGGAAGGATGGATGGATGGATGGATAGATGGATGGATGAAAGGGAGGAATGGAGGAAAAGCAGGAAGAAAAGAAAGAAGAAAGAAAGAGGGAATGGATGGATGGATGGAAGGATGGAAGGGAGGAAGGAAGGATGGATGGATGGAATAGGAAGGAAGGATGGATGGATGGATGGAGGATGGATGGTAGGAATTAAAGATGGATGGATGGAAGGGTGCATGGATGGATGGATGGATGGAAGGGTGCATGGATGGATGGATGGATGGATGGATGGATGGAAGGGAGGAAGGATGGGTGGATGGAAGGATGGATGGATGGATGGATGGATGGAAGGATGGATGGATGGAAGGATGGGTGGATGGATGGAAGGATGGAAGGATGGATGGATGGATGGAAGGATGGATGGATGGATGGAAGGAAGGATGGATGGATGATTGGAAGGATGGATGGAAGGATGGATGGATGGATAATTGAAAGGATGGAAGGATGGATGGATGGATGGATGGATAGATGGATGGATGAATGGAAGGAAGGAAGGATGGATGAAAGGAAGGAAGGATGGTTGGGAAGAAGGAATGAAAAAACAATGGATGGATGGAGGGAAGGAAGGATGGATGGATGGAAGATAGGAAGGAAGGATGGATGGATGGAAGATAGGAAGGAAGGATGGATGGTAGGAATTAAAGATCGATGGATGGATGGATGGATGGATGGATGGATGGATGGATGGATGGATGGATGGAAGGATGGATGGATGGATGGATGGATGGATGGATGGATGGATGGATGGATGGATGGATGGATGGATGGATGGAAGGATGGATGGATGGATGGATGGATGGATGGAAGGAAGGAAGGATGGATGGATGGATGGATGGATGGAAGGAAGGAAGGAAGGAAAAGAAGGAAGAAAAGAAAGAAGAAAGAAAGAGGGAAAAGAAAGATGGAAGGAAGGTAGGGAATTAATGAATCAAGGAAGAGAGGATGTACAGAACGAACAAAGGAAGGAGCGAAGGGAGAAAGAGAGAAAGAAAACAAGAAAGAAAATGAATACCTGGAATACCTTGAACCAACAACAGAAATATGTCTGGAAAGCTACACA
>NC_091584.1:4750665-4757246 GCF_042767895.1 Penaeus vannamei | reverse complement strand
ACAACATATATATATATATATATATATATATATATATATATATATATATATATATATATATATATATATATATATATACTCGTACAAGAAACTTACCAAATAGAAATATATTACAAGGACTGCAACAATAATGAATAAGACAGATATAAACACACACGAACCGCATTATAACCCGATCTGCACTACTTTCCAATAGACACGAATAGCAGAAGAATTTAAAAATCGACCTTGATACCTGAAAATTACCTGAAATAAGCATTAAACCATGACCCAGTTTACTTGGACTAAAACGCACAGTCACGGTTAAAATTTTTAGTAGAAGCCGTCTCGAATTCGGCTTCGAACGACCGCCTTATACCACATTTTTTGTATAGGGTGAAGCCGGTTCGAAGATTCAATTCATGACATGACTTTCATTCGTCAAATTACATGGGACCTAAACCCTTACGTCACTCATATCTCAGGTACTTTGTCATATGAGAGAGAGAGAGAGAAATAGAAAGAGAAAGAGAGAGAGAGAGAGAGAGAGAGAGAGAGAGAGAGAGAGAGAAGAGGGAGGGAGAGGAGGGAGGGAGAGAGAGAGGGAGAGAGAGAGAGAAAGCGAGATAGATAGGTAGATAGAGAGGGAGAAAGAGAGGGAGAGAGAGAGAGAGAGAGAGAGAGAGAGAGAGAGAGAGAGAGAGAGAGAGAGAAGGAGAAAGGGGAAGAGGAAAGGGTTGAAGAGAAGGAGAAGGGGAAGAGAGGAAGAGAGGGATGGATCCATCCATCTATTCCTGAACTTTATTATTGACACGAAAAAGGAAGAGACAACATGTGATCCCGTAGTCTATCATCCTCTTCGCTTTTCCTTCTATTGATGGTTCTTCTATTCCTTCTATTATTTCCTTCTATTATATTATATTTCCTTCTATTCTATCTATTTTCCTTCTATAATTTCCGAGAGAAAATAATGAGAAAGGCAACAGGATCTGCTTATCTTTTTATCTTTTAAGCTTTTCCAAGAAAAAAAGATACAAAAAAAGAAAAGAAAACAGGTGGAAAAGCAACAGGATATGTGCTCTCCTCTCTACTTTCGCTTTTATTCTTGGGTTTTGTCATTTCCAAGAAAGGAAATATAGTCAACATAATCTCCCTATCCATCTATTCTCTCTATTCTTCACTATTCCCAAGTAAGTAGAAGAAAAAAACCTTTTAGTTGTTAGAATTTATAATTCCCCGCCCCCCCCCCCCCCGAAAAAACAACAACAACATTTCTATTCTTGAACTTCATTACTTTGAAGAAGAAGAAGAAGAAAAGAAGAAATAGTAAAAAACAAGATAATAGGAAACAGAAGGAAACAAGATATTATCCATCCTCTCTGCTCCCCTTGCTATTGTTGGATTTTGTAATGTCCAAGAGATAAGAGAATGCGAGAGAGAGAGAGAGAGAGAGAGAGAGAGAGAGAGAGAGAGAGAGAGAGAGAGAGAGAGAGAGAGAGAGAGAGAGAGAGAGAGAGAGAAAGGGATAGATAGGATAGATAGGGATAGATAGAGAGAGAGAGAGAGAGAGAGAGAGAGAGAGATGATAGATAGAGATAGATAGATAGATAGATAGATAGAGAGAGAGAGAGAGAAAGAAGAGAGAGAAGAGAGAGAGAAATAGAGAGAGAGAGAGAGAAAGAGAGAGAGAGAGAGAGAGAGAGAGAGAGAGAGAGAGAGAGAGAGAGAGAGAGAGAGAGGGAGAGAGAGAGAGAGAGAGAGAGAGAGAGAGAGAGAGAGAGAAGAGAGAGAGAGAGAGAGAGAGAGAGATAGAGAGAGAAAAGAAAAGAAATGAACAATAGAAGCTCCTTAATTTTCTATTGTTGATCCCCATTTCTTCCAAGGAAAAACAAACAAACAAACAAACAAAATAAACATAAGAAAAGACAATAGGGTATATACCCTCTTTTTTGGCTTTCCTTTTCTCGTTGTACCATCGTCATAATTTTTTTTTTTGAAATCTTAATTACCCCCCCCCAAAAAAAAAAAAAAAAAAAAAAATCCACTAAAGAGACAAAAGGAAAGACAACAAGACGTGTACCATCTTCTCTGCTTAATGAGCTGACGTAAAGTAATTAAGGAAAGGCTTAAATGGACCATTGTTCCAGCGAGGGAGAGGGAGCGAGTGTCCTTCACCACAGAATCTTCACCTCAACACCCTTATCTGATTTAAAACCTTTATTGTTGGAGATATAATGTGGTTATCATTCTATTGGCTTGGAGATATAATGTGGTTATTATTCTATTCTCGTACTCCCTTCCCCCTATATCCCTTTATCACATTCCTCGTGACCCCTAACCCTTTTTTTTTACTTTCCCTCTTCCCCTTTTCTCTCCTGCTCCTACTCCCTTTCTCCCTTGGCGTGGAGGTATAATGTGGTTATTATTCTATTGGCGTGGAGGTATAATGTGGTTATTATTCTATTGGCGTGGAGGTATAATGTGGTTATTATTCTATTTATTCTATTGGCGTGGATATATAATGTGGTTATTATTCTATTGGCGTTGAGATATAATGTGGTTGTTATTCTCTTCCCCTATATCCCTATTATCACATTTCGTGCACCCCTAACCCTTTTTTATTCTTTTACTTTCCCTCTTCCCCTTTTCTCTCCTGCTCCTACTCCCTTTCTCCCTTGGCGTGGAGGTATAATGTGGTTATTATTCTATTGGCGTGGAGGTATAATGTGGTTATTATTCTATTGGCGTGGAGATGTAATGTGGTTATTATTTTATTGGCGTGGATATGTAATGTGGTTATTATTCTATTGGCGTGGAGGTATAATGTGGTTATTATTCTATTGGCGTGGAGGTATAATGTGGTTATTATTCTATTGGCGTCGAGATATAATGTGGTTATTATTCTATTGGCGTGGAGATGTAATGTGGTTATTATTCTCTTGGCGTGGAGGTATAATGTGGTTATTATTCTATTGGCGTGGAGGTATAATGTGGTTATTATTCTATTTGGCGTGGAGATATAATGTGGTTATTATTCTATTGGCGTGGAGATATAATGTGGTTATTATTCTATTGGCGTGGAGGTATAATGTGGTTATTATTCTATTGGCGTGGAGGTATAATGTGGTTATTATTCTATTGGCGTCGAGATATAATGTGGTTATTATTCTACTGGGGGGAGGTATAATGTGGTTATTATTCTCTTGGCGTGGAGATATAATGCGGTTATTATTCTGTTGGCGTCGAGATATAATGGGGTTATTATTCTATTGGCGTGGAGGTATAATGTGGTTATTATTCTATTGGCGTGGAGGTATAATGTGGTTATTATTCTATTGGCGTCGAGATATAATGTGGTTATTATTCCATTGGCGTGGAGGTATAATGTGGTTATTATTCTATTGGCGTCGAGATATAATGTGGTTATTATTCTATTGGCGTCGATACAATGCGTGTTGTTATTCTATTGGCGTGGAGGTATAATGTGGTTGTTATTCTATTGGCGTCGAGATATAATGTGGTTGCTTATTCTGGTCATGGAGGTATATATGGTTATTCTGTTATGGAGGTGCTAATGAAGCTATTATTCTATTGGCGTGGAGGTATAATGTGGTTATTATTCTATTGGCGTGGAGGTATAATGTGGTTATTATTCTATTGGCGTCGAGATATAATGTGGTTATTATTCTATTGGCGTGGAGGTATAATGTGGTTATTATTCTATTGGCGTGGAGATATAATGTGGTTATTATTCTATTGGCGTGGAGATATAATGTGGTTATTATTCTATTGGCGTGGAGATATAATGTGGTTATTATTCTATTGGCGTCGAGATATAATGTGGTTATTATTCTATTGGCGTGGAGATATAATGTGGTTATTATTCTCTTGGCGTGGAGATATAATGTGGTTATTATTCTATTGGCGTCGAGATATAATGTGGTTATTATTCTATTGGCGTGGAGATATAATGTGGTTATTATTCTATTGGCGTGGAGATGTAATGTGGTTATTATTCTATTGGCGTCGAGATATAATGTGGTTATTATTCTATTGGCGTGGAGATATAATGTGGTTATTATTCTATTGGCGTGGAGGTATAATGTGGTTATTATTCTATTGGCGTGGAGATGTAATGTGGTTATTATTCTATTGGCGTCGAGATATAATGTGGTTATTATTCTATTGGCGTGTGTATATAATGTGGTTATTATTCTATTGGCGTGGAGATGTAATGTGGTTATTATTCTATTGGCGTGGAGATATAATGTGGTTATTATTCTATTGGCGTGGAGGTATAATGTGGTTATTATTCTCTTGGCGTGGAGGTATAATGTGGTTGTTATTCTATTGGCGTGGAGGTATAATGTGGTTATTATTCTATTGGCGTTGAGGTATAATGTGGTTATTATTCTATTGGCGTGGAGATATAATGTGGTTATTATTCTATTGGCATGGAGATGTAATGTGGTTATTATTCAATTGGCGTGGAGGTATAATGTGGTTATTATTCTATTGGCGTGGAGGTATAATGTGGTTATTATTCTATTGGCGTGGAGGTATAATGTGGTTATTATTCTATTGGCGTCGAGATATAATGTGGTTATTATTCTATTGGCGTCGAGATATAATGTGGTTATTATTCTATTGGCGTGGAGATATAATGTGGTTATTATTCTATTGGCGTTGAGGTATAATGTGGTTATTGTTCTATTGGCGTGGAGATGTAATGTGGTTATTATTCTATTGGCGTCGAGATATGATGTGGTTATTATTCTATTGGCGTGGATATATAATGTGGTTATTATTCTATTGGCGTGGAGATATAATGTGGTTGTTATTCTCTTGGCGTGGAGATATAATGTGGTTATTATTCTATTGGCGTGGAGATATAATGTGGTTATTATTCTATTGGCGTGGAGGTATAATGTGGTTATTATTCTATTGGCGTCAAGATATAATGCGGTTATTATTCTATTGGCGTGGAGGTATAATGTGCTTATTATTCTATTGGCGTTTAGATATAATGTGGTTATTATTCTATTGGCGTGGAGATATAATGTGGTTATTATTCTATTGGCGTGGATGTATAATGTGGTTATTATTCTATTGGCGTGGAGGTATAATGGGGTTATTATTCTATTGGCGTGGAGATATAATGTGGTTATTATTCTATTGGCGTGGAGATATAATGTGGTTATTATTCTATTGGCGTGGAGGTATAATGTGGTTATTATTCTGTTGGCGTGGAGATGTAATGTGGTTATTATTCTATTGGCGTGTGTATGTTCAGTATACTCTCGTTATAGTGTATAGCACTTTGTATGATTTTTGTATAATCCAATTCTATTGGGTATGTTCAGTATACTCTCCTTATAGTGTGTACTATGTATGATGTTTGTATAATCCACTTATTCCGAGACAATGCATTTTGAATATTTCTTTTACAGCGCAAATTGGATAGTTTTGGCTAACAATGCTTTTTGAATAATTCTGGTACTTTGTTGTTTAATCCTTGAATCACAATACGTTTTGAATAATTTTCTTTTGTGTGATCCATAGTGGGTTTTGATCAAATTAATACAGAACGAATAATAGTATAAAGGTGTAGTAAATCATAGAATAAGCAATATTCCACAATTCATCTTACTAAAAGGGTATATACATAGATGGATAGACGATAGAGAAATAGATTGATAGATATATAGATAACCAGATAGAGAAATGGATAGATGGATAAACAGATAGAGAAATAGATAGATATATAAATAAACAGATAGCGAAAAATAGAGAGATAAACAGATACAGAAAGAGATAGATAGATAGATAAAAATATACAGAAATAGATAGATATATAAATAAACAGATAGCGAAAAATAGAGATAAACAGATACAGAAATAGATAGATAGATAGATAAAAAGATACAGAAATAGATAGATAGATTAACAGATACAGAAATAGATAGATAGATAAACAGATACAGAAACAGATAGATAGATAAACAGATACAGAAATAGATAGATAGATAAACAGATACAGAAATAGATAGATAGATAGATAAATAGATAGCGAAAAGATAGATAGATAGATAAACAGATACAGAAATAGATAGATAGATAGATGTACAGATACAGAAATAGATAGATAGATAGATAAACAGATACAGAAATAGATAGATAGATAGATAAACAGATACAGAAATAGATAGATTGATAGATAAACAGATACAGAAATAGATAGATTGATAGATAAACAGATACAGAAACAGATAGATAGACAGATAAACAGATACAGAAACAGATAGATAGATAAACAGATACAGAAATAGATATATAGATAAACAGATACAGAAATAGATAGATGGATAGATAAACAGATACAGAAATAGATAGATAAACAGACATAGAAATAGATAGATAGATAGATAAACAGATACAGAAATAGATAGATGGATAAATAAACAAATACAGAAACAGATAGATAGATAGATAAACAGACACAGAAACAGATAGATAGATAAACAGACACAGAAATAGATAGATAGATAGATAAACAGATGCAGAAATAGATAGATGGATAGATAAACAAATACAGAAACAGA
>NC_091584.1:4743165-4745665 GCF_042767895.1 Penaeus vannamei | reverse complement strand
GGGGGGGGATGTCGCGTCCCTCTCGCTCGCTCGCTGCCTTGTCACCTGATCCTTGGTGTCCCCCCCCCCCCCCCGGCCCATGGCTCTCTCCGGCTCGGCTCCTCTGACCCTCTCGGCTCTCTCGTTCGGCTCCTTTGCTTTCCGCGGTTCTCTGGAACTCGCTCGGCTCCTTGCTGCTTTCCGCTCGGCTCCTTGGCTCGGCCTGCCTCTTTGAGCTCCTCTCCGGCTCTCTCTGGCTTCGGCTTCCTCTGACCCTCTCGGCTCTCTGGCTCGGCTCCTTTGCTCCTCTCGGTTCCTCCGACCCTCTCGGCCCTCTCTCGTTCGGCTCTTTGCTCCTCTCGGCTCTCTGGCTTGGCTCCTTTGCTCCTCTCGGCTCTCTGGCTCGGCTCCTCTGACCTTCTCGGCTCCTCTGACCCTCTCGGCTCTCTGGTTCGGCTCCTTTGCTCCTCTCGGCTCTCTGGCTCGGCTCCTTTGCTCCTCTCGGCTCTCTGGCTCGGCTCCTCTGACCCTCCCGGCTCTCTGGCTCGGCTCCTTTGCTCCTCTCGGCTCCTCTGACCCTCTCGGCTCTCTCACTCGGCTCCTTTGTACCTCTCGGCTCTCTGACCCGCTCGGCTCCTTTGCTCCTTTCGGCTCTCTCACTCGGCTCCTTTGCTCCTCTCGGCTCACTCGTTCCTCTCTTCTATCGCTTGGCTCTTTCGAATCTCTTGCTTTTGGTTTCTCTTGCCGCTTTTGCAAATCTGGAGTTTTCTTGGATCTCTCGTCCCTCTCGCTTCCCTCGCCTCTCTCTTCCCTCTCTCTTCCCTCTCCTCCATTGCCTCTCTCGCCTCCCTCTCCTTCACCTTATCTCATCCTCGTCTCTCTCTTCCCTCTTGCTACCCTCCCCCTCCCTCCCTTTTCTCGCCTCCTGCCACCCTCCATTCTCTCCTTGCCATCCCTCCCTTCCCTCCCTGCCACCCTCCCTCTCCTCCCTCTCCTTCCTCTCTCCTCTCATCTCCTCCCTCGCCCTCCCTCTCCTTCCTCTTGCCACCCCTCCTCTCCCTTTCCTTCCTCTTCCTCCTTCCTCCCTCCCCAGTCCCTCCCTTTTCCACTCCTCCCCTCCCTCCCTCTCCTCCCTCCCCTTCCTCTCTCCTCTCTCGCCTCCCTCGCCCTCCAGCCCCTGCATTTAACACCTCCATCCGCTCCCCTCTGCTTCTATCCGATTCGCTGGAGAGACAAGTGCTAGTCTTCCCACACAGCGAAAAGGGAGAGGGGAAAAAACGGATAAGAGGGAGATGGGGGAAAGGGAGAGAAAAAATGAATATGAGAATAAAGAGAAAAATGAGGAAAAAGGAGAGACAGGGAGAGGGAAAAAGGAATATGAGAAAAAGGGGGAAAAGGAGAGGGGAAAAACGGATAATAGAGGGGAAGATGGGGGAAAGGGAGAGAGAAAATGAATATGAGAAAAAAGGGGGAAAGGGAGAGAGATAATAGGGAGATGGAGGGAAAGGGAGAGGAAAAAACGGATAAGAGGGGGAGATGGGGGAAAGGGAGAGAAGAAGGAAATGAATATGAGAATAAAGAGAAAAATGAATATGAGGAAAAAGGAAAGGGATAAGAGGGATAATAGGGAAATGGGGGAAATGGAGAGGAAAAAACGGATAAGAAGAGATGGAAAAAGGGAGAGAAAATGAATATGAGAATAAGGGGAAAGAAATGAATCATTAGGAAAAGGAGAATAGGAGATGGGGGACAAGGGGGAGAAAGGGAATAAGAAGGAGAAAGAGGTAAAGGGGAAAAATCAAATAAAAGAATAATAAGAGAAATAAGAGACAAGGGAAAGGGAATAAGAGAAAGAAGGGACACGAAGAGAGAAAGAGATAGGGAGATAGATAGGTAGATGGATAGATAGACAGATAGATAGATAGATAGATAGATAGATAGATAGAGAGAGAGAGAGAGAGAGAGAGAGAAAGAGAAAGAGAGAGAGAGAGAGTAGAATGGAAAATAAAAACGAACTGGAGATAAATGGGAAAGATAGAAAATGATAATAAAAAACAAAAACAAATCTGAAAAGAGGAGAGAGAGAGAGAATAAAAAATGAATATAAAACAGAAGCGAGGGAGAAGGGAAATAAAAATTTAAAAAATGAAAAAAAAGAATGCGAAATAGAGAGGGGGTGAAGGAAAATAGAAAACATAGAAAATAACATGACAAAAGAAAGAAAACAAAGAAAGAAATAAAAGCACAAAATAGACGCAAAGAAAAACGACCTCTTTCGCGGCCTCTCTCTCTCTCTCTGTCACTTTCTCTCTCTCTCTCTCTCTCTCTCTCTCTCTCTCTCTCTCTCTCTCTCTCTCTCTCTCTCTCTCTCTCTCTCTCTCTCTCTCTCTCTCTCTCTCTCTCTCTCTATCTCTCTCTCTCTCTCTCTCTCTCTCTCTCTCTCTCTCTCCCTCTTTCCTCTTTCTCCTGCATCTCCTCTCCTCCCTCCCCACCTACCTCTCTCTCTCCCTCTCTCTCTCTC
>NC_091584.1:4733165-4738165 GCF_042767895.1 Penaeus vannamei | reverse complement strand
AAAGGGAGAGGGAGAGAGGATAGGGGGGAATGGGAAAGGAGTCAGAGAGAGGATGAGGGAGAGGGAAAGGGAGAGAAAGGGGAAGGAGATAGAGAGAGGATGGAGGAGAGGGAATAGGGGAAAGGGAAGGTGAAGGAGAGAAGAAAGAGGAACAGGGAAGGGAGAGAGAGAGGATAGGAGAGAGAGAAAAAGGGAAAGGGATAAAAAGAGGAAAGTAAAAAAAACGAGAGAGAAGGTGCCAAGAAGAAGGGAGAAGGAAGAGAGGGAAGAATTATGGGAGATAAGGGAGGCTGGACACCCTGACGTCATTACCACCGAAAAGACAAGCTAATGACAGAGGAGTGACATGATATGAGCATGAGGATGTGAGGACAAGATCTCATCTAAAGTACTTCTGGCTAGAATGACAGGAGAGTTCTCATAATGAGGGTGTGAGTGAGTGCTTTTGGTGGGCGTGAGGATGTGTGGGCGAGATCTCATCCAAAGTATTTTTGGCTAGAATGAGGGTGTGAGTGAGTGCTTTTGGTGTCATTTTGGATATCTTTTGCTTCAAATTATCAAAAAATCTCATAATCATGGAGCGATGAGGTGTAAGTAGACCCTCATTATGCACTTTTGGGGAGGAGAATATCACTTTTTTTTTTTTTTTTTTTTTTTTTTTTACTAAAGCTCGGAAAACCTCCTGATGAGGGAATGAGGGAGTGATGTCTTATTAAGTTCTCATTTCTTAATTTCTGGTTTCGAGTCTTGTTATTTGACTAATGAAAGAAAGAAAGAAAAAAAAGAAAAACTCATGACCATATTAAGGGGAGTGTCTTTGTATAATCTCATTATGAGTATTTCTTGCTTTAAGTCTTTACTGTTCGTTTAATGAGAAGAAAATCTCATGCCTAGGCCAAGAGGAGGTACCCAAATAGGCCTATTTTTTCATTTATATCATAGTATTTCCGTTTCACAAACATTCATATAGGCAAGGTATAGGATGAGAAGAAATAATTCCTAAGTGGACTTTATGCAATTGTGATTTTCGTTAAATCTTTACCCGAATTACGTGAGTGTGTGAGTAAAATAAAACATATGATTTACATATTGCATTTTGAAATTACTCCTTCTCGTCCACTGACCTTTTCTACATTTGTCACAATGAAAAATTCTCTCGCTATATACTCATTTTCACCTTATGGATTTTTTTCAACGCAGAAATGATAAATCGCCATATTAAATCACCCTCATAACTCGACATGACAGCCCCCTGGATTTCCTCATAAGACCGGAGACACATCCTGAAGGAAAAAAAAAATTGTAATTCGATAATTGTAATTATTGGAACGGCTATTTATCATCTTCTGGGTATAGGATATCGCAAAAAATAAAGTGAGTAATCTACTTGTGATATGAATGTGACATGTTTTAAACTATGGGAATATGTCCTTTTCATTCTCTATTTCGCTGTCTCTCTAATGTTCTCTCTCTCTCTCTCCTTCTCTTTCTCTTTCTCCTCTTCTCTCTCTCTCCACCCCCCCCCTCTCTCTCTCTCTCTCTGTGTGTGTGTGTGTGTGTGTGTGTGTGTCTGTCTGTCTATCTGTCTCTCTCCTTCTCTCTCTCTCTCTCCTTCTCTCTCAGTCTGTCTGTCTGTCTGTCTGTCTGTCTGTCTGTCTGCCTGTCTGTCTGTCTGTCTGTCTCCTCTCTCTCTCTCTCTCTCTCTCTCTCTCTCTCTCTCTCTCTCTCTCTCTCTCTCTCTCTCTCTCTCTCTCTCTCTCTCTCTCTCTCTCTCTCTCTCTCTCTCTCACCTCCTCTTCCTCCTCCTCCTCTCCCTTTTTTCCTTTCTTCTCCTGCCCCGCTCTCATCCTCTTGCATTTTCTCTTCTTCCCTCTCTTTCTCTTTTCCTCCCCTCTCCTCTTCGTCTCTCCTTTTTTCCTTTTCCTCCCTTCCCTTCCTCTCATTCATCCATTCCGTTTTCCATTTTTCTCTTTTCCTCCCTTCCCCATCCATTTCCCTTTAACTCTCTCTCATCCCTCTTTATTCCTTCCCTTCCTCTCTCTCTCCTTCTCCCTCTCCCCATCCTTTTCCCTCTAGATCTTTTCCATCCCCATCTTTTCCTCTCTTCCCTCCCCTCTCTTCTCCCTTCCTCTCTTCCTATGCTCCTTTCCCCTTCCATCTCTTCCTCTTTCTCTCTCTTCCTCCTTTCCTCTCTTCCTATCCCTTTCGCTCCTTCTCTTTTCCCTCTCTCCCTTCTCTTTAACCCCTCCTCCCTCACTTCCTACTTTTCCCCCCTCTCCTCTCTCTCTCTCCCACTCCCCCTCCCTCCCTTTCTCCTTTTTTCTCTCCCAACTCTTCCTCCCCTCTCTCCCCACGCTCCCTCCTCCTCTCTCTCTCCTTCTTTCTCTCTCGCTCTACCTATTTTCCCCTCTCTCCCTCCTTCCCTCCCTCCCTCCCACTCCCCCTCCACTTCCCTCTTTTCCCTCCCTCCCTCCCCTTTCGCTTCTTCTCTCTCTCCCGCTCCGCCCTCTCTTACCCTCTCTCCCCTTCCTCCCTCTCTCCCGCTCACCCTCTCTCTCCCCCTTTAAAACCCTCCCTTATCCTCTTGCTCTCACTCTCTCTCCCTCACTATCTCCCTCTCTTCCCCCTCTTTCCCTCCCTCCCTTCCCCTCTCTCCCTCTCACCCTCCCTCCCTCTCTCCCCACTCACCCTTTCCCTCTCACCCTCTCTCCCTCCCTCTCTCCCTCCCTCCCTCCCTCCCTCTCTCATTCCTTCTCTCTCCCTCCCACTCTCCCTCTCCCCACTCCCCGCTCTCCCTTTCCAAAGCGTGCCAACACCGCACTCATGATCAACTTTGCGGTCAGAGCCAGCGGAGCCGAGCGAGTCAATCCCGAGTTCGGAGTCCATTGAAGCTTCCAGGATCCATTCAGGGAGCTTGTCTGGGAGAGGAGGGTGGGAGGAGGAAAGGGGGGAAGGAGGAGGGAAGGAGTGGGAGGTGGGAAGGGAGGTGAGGAAAGGAAAGGGGAGGAAGAGGAGGGAGGTAGGAAGAGGATGGGAGGGAGGAAGGGAGAGAAGGAGGGTGAGGATGGGAGATAGAGGGTGGGAGGAGGGAGGGTGGGGAGGGTGGGAGGAAGGAGAGGAAAGGGTTTTAGAAGGGAGAATCGAATGAAGGGAGAGGGAAGGGAGAGAAGAAGAAAGAGAGACGAATGGACAGATAGGTTCGATATGTCGATAGACAGCTCTAGATAGATAGATAGATAGATAGATAAATAAAGACACGAACAGACAGACAGATAAATTGAGAAATAGATAAGCAGAAATAGACAAACAAACAACCATACATATACCCAGACGACCAAACAAACGAATAGACAGGGAGAACCAGACATAGACAGATAGACAAACGGAATCCACGAAAGATCAAAGATCAAATTCAGATACAGACAGACAGACAGACAGACAGACAGATAGACAGATAACCAGACGAACAAACAGACGAACAGACCAGACATAGACAGATAGACAAACAGAATCCACGGGAGCTCAAAGATCAAATCAAGATACAGACAGACAGACAGACAGATAACCAGACGAACAAACAGACGAACAAACAGACAAAACCAGACATAGACAGATAGACAAACAGAATCCACGGGAGCTCAAAGATCAATTCCAGATAGAGACAAACAGACAGACAGACACCCAGACGAACAAACAGACAGACAGACAGACAGACAGATAACCAGACGAACAAACAGACAGACAGACAGACAGACAGATAACCTGACGAAGAAAAAGACGAATGGACACACATAACCAGACATAGACAGACAGACACCCAGACAAATAGACAGACAGAACCAGACACAGACAGATAGACAACCAGAATCCACGGGAGCTCAAAGATCAAATCAAGATACAGACAGACAGACAGACAGACACCCAGACGAACTAACAGACGAATAGACAGACAAAAGCAGACATAGACAGATAGACAAACGGAATCCACGGGAGCTCAAAGATCAATTCCAGATAGAGACAAACAGACAGACAGACACCCAGACGAACAAACAGACAGACAGACAGACAGACAGATAACCAGACGAACAAACAGACGAATGGACAGACACAATCAGACATAGACATAGACACCCAGACGAATAGACAGACAAAACCAGACATAGACAGATAGACCAACAAAATCCACGGGAGCTCAAAGATCAGATCAAGATACAGACAGACAGACAGACAGAGAAACACCCAAACGAACAAACATACAAAACCAGACATAGACAGATAGACAAACAGACGAATAGACAGACAGAACCAGACACAGACAGATAGACAAACCAGAATCCACGGGAGCTCAAAGATCAAATCAAGATACAAACAAACAGACAGACAAACAGACAAACAGACAGACAAACAGACAGACAGACAAACAGATAGACATATAGACACCCAGACGAACAAACAGACGAATAAACAGACAGAACCAGACACAGACACATAGACAAACCAGAATCCACGGGAGCTCAAAGATCAAATTCGGGGGAACTTGTCCGTCGGGATCAGAGTCACCTCCGGCTCATAGATATGGGCGGCACGCAACGGGGGGGATTCTTCGCCGGCATAGTAAACACGGGGAGGCGGTTTGGGTGGGGGTGGGGGCTGGGGGGTGAGGTGGGGGTGGAGGAATGAGGAGGAGGGAGGGGAGGGGTGGAGGGGAGTTGTGGAGGGGGTGGGGGGGTTTGGGGCAGGGGCTGTTTCGTTGGGGTGGTAGGTCGGGGGAGGAGGAGAGCTGCTTCGTTGGGGTGGGAGAAACGAGGGGAGGGGATGTTATGGAGGCGGGGAGGGGAGGGAGGGTAGGAAAGAGAAGGAAGGTTGAAGTGGTTGTGCGTTGTGGAGGCGGGGAGGAGGAAGGGGAGAGGAAGGGAGGTTGCTTCAGTGAGATGGCAGATCGGAGGATGGGGAGTTTGGAGGCGGGGGGGGAAGGGGAAGGATGGGGGAAAAGGGGGGGG
>NC_091584.1:4726729-4732665 GCF_042767895.1 Penaeus vannamei | reverse complement strand
AGATACAGAAACAGCAGACAGACACCCAGACGAACTAACAGAACGAATAGACAGACAAAAGCAGAGAAGGAGACAGATAGAATTTCAAACGGAATCCACGTGGAGCTCAAAAGATCAGAGTCCAGATAGTAATGCAAACAGATGAAGACAGACACCCAGGTGACTCTAAACAAAACAGACAGACAGACAGACAAGGGACAGGATAGAAACCAGACAGAACAAACATGGATTGGAATAGAAAGACAAAACCAGACATAGCAGATAGACAAACAGACAAATAGACAGAAAGAACCAGACATAGACAGATAGACCACCAAAATCACGAAAGCTCAAAGATAAAATCAATATACAGACAGACAGACAGATAACCAGACAGACACCCAGACGAACAAACATACAAAACCAGACATAGACAGACAGACACCCAGACGAATAGACAGACAGAACCAGACACAGACAGATAGACAAACCAGAATCCACGGGAGCTCAAAGATCAAATCAGGCAAGATACAACAAAACAACAAACAGACAGAAACAACAGACAAACAGACAGGTGACAAAACAGACAGACAGACAAAAGATAGACAGATAGACACCCAGACAGAACAAACAGACGAATAAATACAGACAAAACCAGACACAGACAGACAGACAAACCAGAATCCACGGGAGCTCAAAGATCAAATTCGGGGGAACTTGTCCGTCGGGATCAGAGTCACCTCCGGCTCATAGATATGGGCAGCACGCAACGGGGGGGATTCTTCGCCGGCATAGTAAACACTTGGGGAGGCGGTTTGGGGTGGGGGTGGGGGCTGGGGGGTGAGGGTGGGGGGTGAGGGTGGGGAGGGGAGGGAGGGGGAGGGGTGAGGGGGGAGTTGTGGGAGGGGGTGGGGGTTGGGGCAGGGGGGAGGCTGTTTCGTTGGGGTGGTAGGTCGGGGGAGGGGGAGGCTGCTTCGTTGGGGTGGGAGGGCGGGGGGAGGGGATGTTATGGAGGCGGGGAGGGAGGAGAGAGAGGAGTAGGGGGAAAGAAGGAAAGGTTAGAGGTGGATGGTTGTGCGTTGTGGAGGCGGGGGGGGGGGAGGGAGGGGAAGTGGGGAGAGGAAGGGAGGGTTGCTTCAGTGAGATGGCAGATCGGAGGGGGATGGGAGTTGTGGAGGCGGGGAGGTTCGAGGTGAATGTCTGATGGGAGGGAAGGGAGGGAAGAGAGGAAGGTGCAGGTGGGATGGAGAGGTTAGAAGGATGGGAGGGAAGGAAAAGGGGGAAGGGAGGAGAGGAGCGAAGGTGGGGTAAAAAAGGGAGGGTAAAAGGAGAGGGAATGGGTAACAAAAAGGGGAAAAGGGGGAGAGAGGGGGAAAGGAGGAAGAAGTGGGAAGGGAAGAGGAGAAAGAAAGGATGGAGAATAGGGGGGAAGGAGGAGGGGAGAAAATGGGAAGAGGGAAAGGATATGGAAGGAGAAAAGGGGGGAAGGTAAATAAAATCGGGGGAATAAGAGTACTGAAAGGAGCACAGAGGAAAAGGAAAGAAGGAATAAGGAGGGGGTTAGAGGTTAGAAGAAAAGGGAGAAGGAAGAGGGAGGGAAAAAAAAGTGGGAGAAAGAGGGAGAGAAGGAGAAGAGAAAACCGGGAAAGAGAAGGGGAAAAGGAAGGAGAAAGTGAAAAGGGTAAAATAAAAGGAGAGAGCGAGAGAGGGAGAAATATGGGAGGAAAGTGGAGAGGAAAAGTGGAGAGAGGGGAAAAGACAGCCGGAGGGGGGCGAAAAAAAATGAGAAAGAGGGGAAAGAAAAGGAAGGACTAAGTAGAAGAAAAGGGGATAAAAGAGAAGCAAGCGGAAAG
Source organism: Penaeus vannamei (assembly GCF_042767895.1). NCBI lineage: Eukaryota > Metazoa > Arthropoda > Malacostraca > Decapoda > Penaeidae > Penaeus > Penaeus vannamei. The sequence goes on along the minus strand of NC_091584.1, from coordinate 4,730,833 downwards.
GGAAAGTAAATAAGGGAAAATGAGAGAAGGAGGAAGAAAAAAAAGATAAGAAAACGGGAGAAAGAAGAGAAAAGAGTAAAACGAGGGGGAGGGGGAGAAGAGAGGAAAGAAAAAAAAAGAGAAAGGTGAAGGAACGGGGGAAGGAGAAGGGAAGAGGGAAAAAGGGGGAGGGTGAAGGGGAATAGGAGGAAAAAGAGAAAATAGGAAATGTTAAAAAAAGGAAAACGGAGAAAGGGAGATGATAGCAAAGAGAAGAGAAGACAGAAATAAATAATAATTAGACAAAACAAAACAAATAAATAAACAAACAAAAAAGGAAATGTAACAAACTTGACAAAAGATAACCAGGAAAGGAAAAATAAATAAATATTGACAAAATAAAAACAAAAAACATTATTACTAATGTCATTTAGAAATTTTAGAATTAATTGTTATATCTAATCATCACGTTATCATAATTACAATGAAAATATCATTATAATCGCTATCATAATTACACCAACATCCTCAATCATGTTGAATTATATTAATTCTCATTAAAAATAATTCAGTGGTAGTATAAGATAATGCATATATTTAACAAATCATATCAAATAGTCAGCAATTTATGTAAATATAATGAAAATAATGAAAATTATTGAAGTAAAGGGCATATCAGTCGTATAAACAATTAACTTAATTTTATATTTTGTTATAGCTTGGGAATATTTTTTACACATAAATCATAAACATCGAGAAGGGGGAAGAAAGAGAAGAGAGAGAGAGAGAGAGAGAGAGAGAGAGAGAGAGAGAGAGAGAGAGAGAGAGAGAGAGAGAGAGAGATGAGAGAGAGAGAGAGAGAGAGAGAGAGAGGAGAGGAGAGAGAGAGAGAGAGAGAGGAGAGAAGAGAGAGAGAGAGAGAGTGAATGAGAAGGCCAAAGTAGGAAAGAAAAAGGGATAAAAATGAGGAATAAAAGAGAAAGAGAGAGATGGGTGTGGAAGAGATGAGGGAAAAGAAAATGCAAGAACGAGAGAGAGAGAGAGAGAGAGAGAGAGAGAGAGAGAGAGAGAGAGAGAGAGAGAGAGAGAGAGAGAGAGAGAGAGAGAGAGAGAGAGAGAAAGGAAAAAAAAAACAGAAATAAAAAAGAGAGAGACAAAAAAAGAAAAAAAATCAACAATACAGTATGACGACGCAATACATACTTCATTATTTCCCCTCTGATCTGATCAATCCTTTTCAATTCACTTCAAGTCACATAGACAACGAATTATTGCAATTCTAAAGGCAGCCATATAGCGTAAACTAGCAATATTTTTTTTCCCTGTCGTTTTCAGTTTGGTAAACATTGCGTCCTGTCAATTTACGCTCAAAATCCGGTTTATATGCATCCTTTCCGCCCGACATTAGAATCATTCCGAACGGATGCACGCGGCACACAGCGGCCTCGTAAATAAGCCCAAATGAAGGCCTGCATTTTGCTAATTAATCATCATAAATAAATTATGCAGAAGAGCCAACGCCGCCAGCGAGTCTATACAAATAACGCGGGATTGGAGGGGGGGAGGGAGGGGGGAAGGGGGGAAGGAGGGGAAGGGGGGGGAGGTTGTCAGTTCACGTATTTGTGTTGCTCGAGTGACTCTTGGAAGGAGGAAGAACGAGCGGCTCCGAGAGACTAAGATTTCGTCGATGCGAAAGGCGTAAAAGTGGCTGGGGAAAGTTGTCAAAAGGAACGAGCTTTTGCGCAGATAATGTAATTTATTCAGGAGTTTATTACATGTGCACACATTAGCGTGGAGAGATGGATAAATGCATGTATACATATATGTATGCACACATGTGTATGTACACACGCACACACACACTTGTTTACGAACATAATTAGCTGCATCTGCATATCTCGCTCACACACACATATACACATATGCATTAACATATACATATTGTATATACATATTAAACATACACACATACGTATACGCATAAATGTGCATAAACTTAAAGTGTGTACGCATATGTATGCACACACACACACACACACACACACACACACACACACACACACACACACACACACACACACACACAGACGCCCCCTACAGACAGCCCTCCCTCCTCCCCTCCACCCACAACCCCACCCCCCGCCCCACACATGCATATATATTCGCCCATTCTCCCCCTAATACAAGACTTATCAATTTCTATTTCCTGTTCCAGCTGGCGCCTCTCGTGCCCTCCTCTCACAGGCTTTCCTCGGCGCCCTTTTCTGTTCTCCGGGGCGTTTCTCAGCCCAGATGCCAGCTCGTTATCGACGCCACTTCAACGACGAAGAATCGGATTACCTCGCTTGTAATTCTAGCCTTGTTTGGCCTACAAGTTCCTCTGCTTGTGATTCTAGCCTTGTTTGGCCTACAAGTTCCTCTGCTTGTAAGTCTAGTCTTGTTTGGCCTACAAGTTCCTTTGCTTGTAATTCTAGTCTTGTTTGGTCTACAAGTTCCTCTGCTTGTAATTCTAGCCTTGTTTGGCCTACAAGTTCCTCTGCTTGTGATTCTAGTCTTGTTTGGCCTACAAGTTCCTCTGCTTGTAATTCTAGTCTTGTTTGGCCTACAAGTTCCTCTGCTTGTAATTCTAGTCTTGTTTGGCCTACAAGTTCCTCTGCTTGTAAGTCTAGTCTTGTTTGGCCTACAAGTTCCTCTGCTTGTAATTCTAGTCTTGTTTGGCCTACAAGTTCCTCTGCTTGTGATTCTAGTCTTGTTTGGCCTACAAGTTCCTCTGCTTGTAATTCTAGTCTTGTTTGGCCTACAAGTTCCTCTGCTTGTAATTCTAGTCTTGTTTGGCCTACAAGTTCCTCTGCTTGTAAGTCTAGTCTTGTTTGGCCTACAAGTTCCTCTGCTTGTAATTCTAGTCTTGTTTGGCCTACAAGTTCCTCTGCTTGTAATTCTAGCCTTGTTTGGCCTACAAGTTCCTCTGCTTGTAATTCTAGCCTTGTTTGGCCTACAAGTTCCTCTGCTTGTAATTCTAGTCTTGTTTGGCCTACAAGTTCCTCTGCTTGTAATTCTGGTCTTGTTTGGCCTACAAGTTCCTCTGCTTGTGATTCTAGTCTGGTTTAGCCTACAAGTTCCTCTGCTTGTAATTCTAGTCTTGTTTGGCCTGCAAGTTCCTCTGCTTGTAAGTCTAGCCTTGTTTGGCCTACAAGTTCCTCTGCTTGTAATTCTAGCCTTACTTAGCCTGGAAATTCTTCCGATCGTAATTCTAGCCTAGTTTAACCTACAAGTTCCTCTGCTTGTAATCCTAACCTAGAATTTCTTTGCTTGTAATACTGGTCTTATTTCATTTGCTTTAATTCTAGCCCTAATTAGCCCCAAAAATTCCTGTTGTTTGTAATTCTAGTCTTATTTAGCCAGTAAATTTCTTTGCTTGTAATTATGTTCTTAGTTTCTTTGCTTGTAATTCTAGTTCAATTAATCCCTTATTTAGCCCGTACATTTCTTTGCTTGTAATTCTGTTCTTAGTTTCTTTGCTTGTAATTCTAGTTCAATTAATCCCATACTTGCAACTCTGATTCTATTACCTTACTTGCTTGCTTGTAATCCCTTGGTTGTAATTCTCGTCTATAATTCCCTTGCTTGTAATTCTGGGCCAATAACTGCTTTGCTTGTCATTCTATTTTCTCTAGCTTGCAATTCTGGTTTCATTGCCCTTGCTTGTAATTTTGGCCTTTATTTTACCCATTATTCCATTAGTCTGGTCATATTTACCTTGCTTCAAGCTATAACTGTTCGTCCTAGTTCCTTTGCTTGCAGTTCAACCTTCTACTTAACTTCTTCCTTAGACAGGTGTACACCCATGAACTCACTGTCATTCCTAAGCCTTTTTTAACAGCCTGAAGCGTCCAGTTCCTAACTTCATTCTGTCTCTAAACTTCACAAAAGTACAGAAAGAGAGAGAGAAAAAAAGAAAAGGAGAGAAAGAAAGCAAGGAAAGAAAAACGTCTTGAGATACCCTACGTCCCTTTGTCCATATCCTCCACTCGCTGTAATCCTGTTGAGCAATGGCTGGCTCTTGTATCCCCCCAAATAGCGAAGGATTTCTGAAGCTACATCTCTCGAGAAACTTAGCCAAGTATT
>NC_091584.1:4709229-4716729 GCF_042767895.1 Penaeus vannamei | reverse complement strand
TAAAATTTATAGAAAAGGATAGCGATAATAAAATTCATAGAAAAGGATAGCGATAATAAAATTTATAGAAAAGGATAGCGATAATAAAATTTATAGAAAAGGATAGCGATAATAAAATTTATAGAAAAGGATAGCGATAATAAAATTTATAGAAAAGGATAGCGATAATAAAATTTATAGAAAAGGATAGCGATAATAAAATTTATAGAAAAGGATAGCGATAATAAAATTTATAGAAAAGGATAGCGATAATAAAATTTATAGAAAAGGATAGCGATAATAAAATTTATAGAAAAGGATAGCGATAATAAAATTTATAGAAAAGGATAGCGATAATAAAATTTATAGAAAAGGATAGCGATAATAAAATTTATAGAAAAGGATAGCGATAATAAAATTTATAGAAAAGGATAGCGATAATAAAATTTATAGAAAAGGATAGCGATAATAAAATTTATAGAAAAGGATAGCGATAATAAAATTTATAGAAAAGGATAGCGATAATAAAATTTATAGAAAAGGATAGCGATAATAAAATTTATAGAAAAGGATAGCGATAATAAAATTTATAGAAAAGGATAGCGATAATAAAATTTATAGAAAAGGATAGCGATAATAAAATTTATAGAAAAGGATAGCGATAATAAAATTTATAGAAAAGGATAGCGATAATAAAATTTATAGAAAAGGATAGCGATAATAAAATTTATAGAAAAGGATAGCGATAATAAAATTTATAGAAAAGGATAGCGATAATAAAATTTATAGAAAAGGATAGCGATAATAAAATTTATAGAAAAGGATAGCGATAATAAAATTTATAGAAAAGGATAGCGATAATAAAATTTATAGAAAAGGATAGCGATAATAAAATTCATAGAAAAGGATAGCGATAATAAAATTTATAGAAAAGGATAGCGATGATAAAATTTATAGAAAAGGATAGCGATAATAAAATTCATAGAAAAGGATAGCGATAATAAAATTTATAGAAAAGGATAGCGATAATAAAATCTATAGAAAAGGATAGCGATAATAAAATTTATAGAAAAGGATAGCGATAATAAAATTTATAGAAAAGGATAGCGATAATAAAATTTATAGAAAAGGATAGCGATAATAAAATTTATAGAAAAGGATAGCGATAATAAAATTTATAGAAAAGGATAGCGATAATAAAATTTATAGAAAAGGATAGCGATAATAAAATTTATAGAAAAGGATAGCGATAATAAAATTTATAGAAAAGGATAGCGATAATAAAATTTATAGAAAAGGATAGCGATAATAAAATTTATAGAAAAGGATAGCGATAATAAAATTTATAGAAAAGGATAGCGATAATAAAATTTATAGAAAAGGACAGCGATAATAAAATTTATAGAAAAGGATAGCGATAATAAGATTTATAGAAAAGGATAGCGATAATAAAATTTATTGAAAAGGATAGCGATTAAATAAATAGATAAATAAACAAATAAATATCCTGTGCGTAGGACCGGTTTTTCAGCGAATGACTTGATTTCAAAAACTGTGCTCATAGACGACAAATAATTCTGGATGTGTTAATAAATTCTCTCTCTTAATAACTCTATATATATTCATATCTCTCTCTCTTTATATATCTCTCTATATCTCTCTTATCTGTCTCTAATATATATCTTATCTCTCTCTCTCTCTATCTCTCTCTCTCTCTCTCTAAATCTCTCTCTCTATTATATATATCTCTCTCTCTCTCTCTCTCTCTTTCCCCTCTCTCTCTCTCTATATCTCTCTCTCTCTCTCTCTCAGCGAATGACTCTGATTTAAAAAACTCTCTCTCTCTCTCTCTCGCTCTCGCTCTCTCTGTCTTCTAATTCTCTCTCTCTCTCTCTGTCTTCTAATTCTCTCTCTCCCCTTCTCTCTGTCTTCTAATTCTCTCTCTCTCTCTCTCTCTCTCTCTCTCTCTCTCTCTCTCTCTCTCTCTCTCTCTCTCTCTCTCTCTCACACACACACACGCATACGCATACATACATACATATTCACACACATAGTTTAGCATTCAGATGCACATCCCGACAACTAACCTTAGAAAAAAATGTATATATATACATGTATGTATGTATGTATCTATGTATCTATTTATCTATCTATTCATATATATGTCATCTGTACAAAACTGTGCATATGTACGTATGTATCCGTGTGTGTATGTGTATATGTGTGTGTATGTGTATATGTGTGTGTGTGTGTGTGTGTGTTTATATGAAAATATATATGAGATATATATATAAAGAGAGGAAGTTTATATATATATATATATAGATATAGGAGAAGATATATATATATATATATATATATATATATATATATATATATATATATATATATATGATATATTAAGGTTATGTCATATATAAGGAGACAGAGAGAAGAAAGAGAAACGGTTCATGTTTATCCTTCCCTTTTTTCACCTCCCCCCCCCCCCCCCTTCCCGACACCCGCCTCCGCGACAACCCGACCCGATATAACCTTTCCACCTCGCCTGACCTTGGCTCCCGCGCCCGCCTCGCTGCCTCGCCATTCGCCGCGAAACAGGAATCGTCTGGGCGTCTCGATCCCGCCTAATTTTCCATCCAAAAAAGGGAAGGGCGCGGGGAGGAAATCCGGCGAACGGAACGGCGAATTTCGCGCGCTCTCCGCCGGGCAGAAAATGGCGGGAAATTCAAAACCTGCTCTTCTTTCTCCCCCTCTCCCTCCCCCTCCCCCTCCCCCCTAGATCTCCCTCCCCCCTCCCCAGAAGAAAAAGAAAGAAAAAAAGAAACATTTGGAGTGGAAATATCATGCGGCATCAAGAGGAAAGTCAAAGAACCTCGTGTCTGAATTCTCTTTGAACATAAAGCCTAAAATGATGTTCCACGATTGATGTAGATGTTTTCCCTCTCTTTCTCTTCCTCTTTCTCTCTCTCTCTCTTTCTGCATTTTTATACAGTAGATTTTAAGTCATGAAATATTCGGGAAAAGCTCTTATATCCGGTTGAAAACATGCATATTTTAAAGGGGAGGAAAATAGAATAATCATTCACACTTGATACTTATTCAGAGGCTTTACGATTGGAAATAATTTTTTTTTCTGCTTAAATATCAACATTCGAGGCTTAATACGTAGATTTCACTGCATGACGTGTCTGAACTGTTCCAGGTGCAATATGGATATAAATAAATCATTTTTTTTTTTTTTTTACGAGTAATCTTATCATCTCCATTTGCGTTTCTCGGCATTTTATCTCATTCATATTCAAATCCTTGCATTCTGCAATATTCCTGCGTTGAAACATACGAGCCTTCCTTGATGAATCTCTCTCTCTCTCTATATCTATCTCTCTCTCTCTTTCTCTTTGTCTGTCTGTCTGTCTGTCTCTCTCTCTCTGTCTGCTTCCTTGTCTCTTTTTCTCTCTCTCTTGTCTCTCTCTCTCTCTCTCTCTCTCTCTCTCTCCTCTCTCTCTCTCTCTCTCTCTCTCTCTCTCTCTCTCTCTCTCCTCTCTCTCTCTCTCTCTGTCTGTCTCTCTTTGTCTCTCTTTCTCTTTCTCGGTTTCTCTCCTCTCTCTCTCTCTCCCTCTCTCTCTCTCTCTCTCTCTCTCTCTCTCTCTCTCTCTCTCTCTCTCTCTCTTTGTTTGTCTGTTTCTCTCTGTCTGTCTGTCTCTCTCTCTCTCTCTCTGTCTTCTCTCTGTCTCTCTCTCTCTGTTTCTCTCTCTCTCTCTCTCTATTTCTACTGTCTCTCTCTATCTCTCTCTCTCTCTCTCTCTCTCTCTCTCTCTCTCTCTCTCTCTCTCTCTCTCTCTCTCTCTCTCTCTCTCTCTTTGTCTCCTTCTATCTTTCTCTTTCTATATTTTACTCTCTCTCATTCTATCTACCGTATCAATTTTCTTTACTTCTCTCCCTCTCTCCCTCATTCCTTTCATCTTCCCCTTCTCTTCTCCCTCTCCTTCCTTCCTTTCGTTCCCTCCCTGCCTTCGGGAATCCAGCTATGCACCTCCACCCCGCCGCCTCGGAAGATTCCCTGTCCTTCCCTCCCTCTCCCTCTGTCTCCTCTGTCTCCCTCCCTCCTTCCCTCTCTCTCTGTCTCCCTCCCTCCTTCCTCTCTCTCCCTCTCTCCTTCCTGCCCCTCTCCCTCTGTCTCCCTCCCTCCTCCGTTCCCTCTCTCTCCCTCCTTCGTTCCCTCCCTCCCTCTCCCTCTGTTTCCCTCCCTCCTTTCCTCCCTCTCCCTCTGTCTCCCTCCCTCCTTCCCTTTCCTTCCCTCCCCTTACCTCTGTCTCCTCCCTCCCTCTCCCTCCTTTCCTCTGTTCCCTCCCTTCCCTTCGTCTCTCCTCTCTCTCCCTCCCTCTCTCTCCCTCCTTTCCTCTGTTCCCCTCCTTCCCTCCCTCCCTCCCTCTCCCTCCTTCTTTCCCTCCCTCCCTCTCCCTCCTTCCCTTCCCCTGTTTCCCTCCCTCTGTCTCCCTCTCTCCCTCCTTCCTTCTCTCTCCCTCTCCCTCTGTCTCCCTCCCTCCTTTCCTCTGTTCCCCTCCCTCCCGCCTTCCCTCCCTCTCCCTCCTTCCTTCCCTTCCTGCCCTCCGAAAACCAGCTGCACCTCCACCCCGTCGCCTCGCAGGATTCAACCCGCTCGCCCTTGCAAGGTGCAGGATCTCTCTCTCAACCTGCATCTTGCGCGAAACTTGGCCAAGTATTTTCATTTCCACGGTTGGTAAACAAGGGTAGTCCGGGACGCCAAATGATCGACGGTCTTCGCTAAGCCAATAAGGACGAGGATTCTATTTCCTTTAAGTGTGATTCTCGGCCTTAAGCTATGGTGAGCGTTATTCCAGCCGGGGGGGTGGGGGTGGGGGGGGTCAGGGACGACACCCCCGGCCTTTCCGAGTGTGATTTCCGACCTTACGAGCTGGGGGGAGAGGGGGGAGAGTCGAGGGAGGGGGGGGGAGGTAACGCGCGTGGATCAGCCAGCTGGAAATTCTTGTTAAACCGGATTGGCCCCGGAGCGATGATGCTACCGCGCGAAGCATAAAAAAAAAAAAAAAAAAAAAAAAAAATTGGCACAGCTATTTCCAGATCTGAGTCGACGTGGCTCGTGTCGTCTTCATCGGCGGCGTCTTCGGGCTTTCTTTTTTTTTGGGGGGGAGGGCGAGGTCTGATGCTCTTTCCGTTTGCTTGCTTTTCTATCTCTATCTCTATCTGTTTAGCTTTATCTGTCTGTTTCTGATCCTCTCTCTTTCTCTCTCTCTCTCTCTCTCTCTCTCTTTCTGTCTGCATCTCTCCCTCTCTCTCTATCTCTATCTTTATCTGTCTGTCTCTGATCCTCTCTCTCTCTTTCTGTCTGTTTCTGATCCTCTCTCTCTCTCTATGTCTGTCTCTGATCCTCTATCTCTTTCTGTCTGCCTCTCTCCCTCTCTCTCTCTCTCTCTCTTTCTGTCTGTCTCTGATCCTCTCTCTCTATCTGTCCGTCTCTGTCCCTCTCCCCTTCCTAACCTACCTCTCTCTTTCTTTCACTCGATACTCACTCACTCACTTACTCTCTGTCTCTCTCTCTCTCTCTCTCTCTCTCTCTCTCTCTCTGTGTCACACAAACATACATATACTCTCCTAAAGCCCTAACCCCCCCCAACCCCCACCCACCCAAATACACACACACACGCACGCACCCTCCCCACACACACACACACACACACGCACACACACGCACACACAAGCACACATCCCCCCCCCCACACACACACATACACACACCCTCACACACGAGCGCTGTCGATCTTCCTCGTGAGAGAAGACCGAAGGAAGTTCCCAGAGCTGTTTGCCTTCGAAAGCACTCCGAGCGGGGAGCCGAGACACACGTGGAAGATGCAGTTTGTAATTTCCTGTCGGGACGGAGGAGAGAGAGAGAGAGAGAGAGAGAGAGAGAGAGAGAGAGAGAGAGAGAGAGAGAGAGAGAGAGAGAGAGAGAGAGAGAGAGAGAGAGAGAGAGAGAGAGAAAGAAAGAGAAAGAGAAAGAGAGAGAGAGAGAGAGAGAGAGAGAGAGAGAGAGAGGGAGAGAGAGAGGAGAGAGAGAGAGAGAGAGAGAGAGAGAGAGAGAGAGAGAGAGAGAGAGAGAGAGAGAGAGAGAGAGAGAGAGAGACAGAGACAGAGACAGAGACAGAGAGACAGAGACAGAGAGAGACAGAGACAGAGAGAGAGAGACAGACAGACAGACAGAAACAGACAGAGAGAGAGGGGCAGATAATGAGACAGAGACAGAGACAGAGAAAGAAACAGAGAAAGAGAGAGAAAGAGAGTGAGAAAGAGACAGAGACAGACAGAGACAGAGACAGAGATAAAGAGAGAGAGAGACAGAGAATGAGACAGACAAGGGACGGCCGGCGTGTGAGGGAGCGTTCGAGCTTATTGCGAATATTGCTCGCGAGATTCGTGTAATGAAACCCGATGCTGAGGTGTTTCGAACCCGGTGTTTCGAAGCTTCGTCTATGCGTTTTTCTTACTTATTTAATCATTTATGTATTTATTGATTCATTTATTTATTTAAGGAGCTTTTCTGAATCTTCAAAATCTAATCTAATCTCTCTCTTTCTCTCTCTTTTTTTTTTCTCTGTCTGTCTGTCTGTCTCTCTCTCTCTCTTTCTCTCTCTGTTTGTCTCTCTCTTCCTTTTTCTCTCTCTCTCTCCTTTTATTTCGTTATCTCTCTCTCTCTCTCCGAGAATCATCAGCATTTTGAATTTATATGTCGAATGCGTACGATAAATCACTCGACGATCACCAAGATTCCTACAAACTAAAGGAATCCCTCCCTCCTTCCCTCTCCTCCTCCTTCGTTCCCTCCTTCCTTCTCCCTCTGTCTCCTTCCCTCTTTTACCCTCTCCTTCCCTCCCTCTTCCTTCTTCGTTCCTTCCCTCCCTCTCCCTCCTTCGTTCTCTCCTTCCCTCTCCTCCTCCTTCGTTCCCTCCTTCCCTCTCCCTCTGTCTCCCTCCCTAACCCTCTCCTTCCCTCCCTCTTCCTCCTTCGTTCCTTCCCTCCCTCTCCCTCCTTCGTTCCCTCCTTCCCTTTCCCTCTGTCTCCCTCCTCCCTCTACCCTCCCTCTCCCTTCCCTCCTCTCTCTTCCTTCTTCGTTCCTTCCCACCCTCTCTCTCCCTCCTTTCGTTCCCTCCTTCCCTCTCCCTCTGTCTCCTCCTCTCATACCCTCTCTCCTTCCCTCCCTCTCCCTCCTTCCGTTCTTTCCCTCCCTCTCTCGCCTTCTTCCCTCCTCCTCCTCCCTCTGTCTCCCTCCTTCTCTCACCCTTCTCCTTCCCTCCTTCTTCTCCTTCGTTCCTTCCCTCCTCCCTCCTTCTGTTCCCTCCTCCCCTCTCCTCTCTGTCTCCCTCATCTTCTTACCCTCTCCTTCCCTCCCTCTTTCTCCTTCGTGCCTTCCCTCCTCCCTCCTTCGTTCCCTCCCTCCCCTCTCTCCCTCTGTCTCCCTCCTTAATTCCTCCTTCCCTCCTCTCT
>NC_091584.1:4701729-4704229 GCF_042767895.1 Penaeus vannamei | reverse complement strand
AGAGGGTCGAATTCGGTGTGAGATAACATGCTAGAATGAGCCGTAGAAGCGAGGCGGTTCACTCCCATGCGTCACCCTGTGTTAAGGTTGTGTCATATCTCTTCATCTATAGATACAAGTCCTGATGCCTTCCTTACACATGACACGCCCGCAGCAACTCACAAACATGTACACATACGCACACTGACACGTACTCTTACACGTACACGTAAACATGTGCATATACTTAAATATTCTCTCACTGGCTGTCGGTCTCTTTCTCTTTCATTCTCTTTCTCTCTATTTCTCTCTCTCCCTCCCTCTCTGTCTCTCTCTCACTCACTCTCTCTCTCTCTCTCTCTCTCTCTCTCTCTCTCTCTCTCTCTCTCTCTCTCATTCATCTCTCTCTCTTTCACTCCTCTCTCTCTCTCTATCTCTCCCTCTCTCTCTCCCTCTCGCTCTCTCTCCCTCCCTCTCTCCTTCTCCCCCTCTCTCTCTCTCTCTCTCCCTCTCTCTCTCTCTCTCCTCCTCTCCTCCCTCTCTCCTCTCTCCTCCCCTCCCTCCCTCCCTCCCTCCCTCCCTTCCTCTCTTTCTCTCTCTCCTTCCCTCCCTCCCTCCACCCCTCTCTCTCTCTGTCTCTGTTCTTTCCCTTTCTCTCTCTCTCTCTCTGTTTTTCTCCCTCCCTCCCTTACTCCCCCCTCTCTCTCTCTCTCTCTCTCTCTCTCTCTCTCTCTCTCTCTCATCTCCCTCCCTCCCTCCCCTCCCTCCCTCCCTCCCTCCTCCCTCCCTCCTCTTCCTCTCTTCTCTCTCTCTCCTTCTTCCCTCCCTCCCTCCCTCCTCCTTCCCTTCCCTCTTCCCTCCTCCCTCCCTTTCCCTCCCTCCTCCCTTCCTCTCCTTCCTCTCTCTCTCTTCTCCCTCCTCCTTTCCTTTCCCTCCCTCCTTTCTTCCTCTCCTCTCTCTCCTCTCTTCTTCTCCCTCCTTTCCTCTCCTTCCCTTCTCCTCCTCCCTTCCTCTCTCTCTCTCTCTCCCTCTCTCTCTCCCTCTCTCTCTCACCACACCCGCCCATTCACACCCCGACATAAGGAAAAGAATCAAAATGAGCGTTTTATCCCGAATCCCGAAACACGACGCCAGAGAGAGGAGAGAAATTTTGACACTTCCGGAGAGGAGGACGAAGGAGGTGGTTCCCGTGGGAGAGGAAGGTCGAGGAGGAGGATTGGGGGGTGGGGGTGGGGGAGTGGGGTGGGGGAGTGGGGGAGTGGGGGTGGGGGAATAGGGGTGGGGGAGTGGGGTGGTGGTGGGGGAGTGGGGTGGGGTATGGGGGAGGAGGTGGGGTGGGGTGGAGGGGTGGGGGTGGGTGGGTGGGGGTAGGGGGAGTGCGGGGTGGGGTGGGGGTGGGGGAGGTGGGGTGGGGTGGGGTGGGTTGTCAAGGGAAGGTAGAGTTGGGGGGAAGGAGGGGATGAGGATGGGGATGGATGGATGGGGTGAAGGGGAAAGGGGGGGGGGGAGGAAAGGAGAGAGATGATACTCTAGTGTATTATGCACACACACAAACATACGCATACGCACACACACACACACACATATATACGTACATACACACACACAGGCAGACACACACACAGAGGGAAGGGGAGAGATGATACTCTAGTGTATTTATGCACACACACACACACACACTCATACATACGCACACGCACACTCATACATACACACACACACACACACACACACACACGTATATATAGATGAGTGTGTGTGTTTGTATGCACGCGTGTGTGTATATGAGTTTACTAATTCATGTACTATGCCCATGAATCAACAGACAATAAACCGGTGTTGTTTCCTCCACCATTCTCCCTATTTCCTCCCCCTCGTCCCTCTCCGCACCAACACTACTCCACCATCGCCTCGGAAATATGAAAAGGAGAAAAAAAGTGAACACAAATGTCTGAATACCGTCGAACAAAGCGACTCCTCAGGGCATACTTAGCCATGAATGGAGAGGCAATGAAGACTACAGTTTTTAATTCAAAATTTGAGAATGAGTTCTGGCAGCCAAGGCAAACATAGCTGCCAAACACGCCCCCCCTTTTTTTTTTTTTTTTTTTTTTTTTTTTTTTTTTTTTTTTTTTTGGAAACGAAAACTTGGCGAGTCCGATGAAGGAGAAATCAATTCAGAAACTAAAAATCATTAATTCTTTCTTCGTGTGATTGAAAGCAGGATTGGTGGGTCTGTGGCACTCGCGGGAAGTTGGCATCAAGACGATCAAAAAATCCAGGATGTTTTCAATTTCATAATATATATATATATATATATATATATATAATATATATATATATATATATATATATATATATATATATATATAAATATTAAATATATATATATATATATATATATATATATATATATATATATATATATATATATATATATATATATATATATATATATATATATATATATATATATATATATATATATATATATATATGTATAAACATACATATATATATA
>NC_091584.1:4691729-4696729 GCF_042767895.1 Penaeus vannamei | reverse complement strand
TAATAAAGGAACAAACGTGAAAAGAATAAGAAGCCGATATCTGGCACCATTCGAAACGTGATATCAACCACGCTACCCCTTTCATGCACACTTCGATTCCTCGCAAATGGCTCTCCGTAAAGGCATTCGAATACTCTATGGCGCATCCGATCCTTTCTCCAATATCTGCCAAACGCCAAAAAAAAAAAAAAAAGATCTAACCCGAGGAGTTTGTCTGTGAGTTTCTTCTCTCTCTCTCTCTCTCTCAGGAGGAATTCTAAGAATGGCTAAGCTTATTGTTCTCTGCGTAATGGAAGAGTTCTTAGAAAGCCAGTTTAATCAAGGATCTTCATTGGCTCTTCGCGGATACTTTTACTTGGGTGGGATTGTGAAATACCTTCAATAAATTTACTAGTTTTTTTTTTTTTTTTTTTAATATTGCCACTTTTCTGCCGTGAAATACCTTCAATAAATTTACTAGTTTTTTTTGTTTTTGTTTTTTTTATTGCCACTTTTCTGCCGTGAAATACCTTCAATAAATTCACTATTTTTTTTTTTTTTATATTGCCACTTTTCTGCCGTGAAATACCTTCAATAAATTCACTATTTTTTTTTCTATAATGCCACTTTTCTGCCGTGAAATACCTTCAATAAATTTACTAGTTTTTTTTTTTTTTATTGCCACTTTTCTGCCGTGAAATACCTTCAATAAATTTACTATTTTTTTTTTTTTTTTTTAATATTGCCACTTTTCTGCCGTGAAATACCTTCAATAAATTTACTAGTTTTTTTTTTTTTTTAATATTGCCACTTTTCTGCCGTGAAATACCTTCAATAAATTTACTAGTTTTTTTTTTTTTTTTTTTTTTATTGCCACTTTTCTGCCGTGAAATACCTTCAATAAATTCTCTAGTTTTTTTTTTTTTTTTAATATTGCCACTTTTCTGCCGTGAAATACCTCCAATAAATTTACTAGTTTTTTTTTTTTATATATTGCCACTTTTCTGCCGTGAAATACCTTCAATAAATTCCCATTTGTTTTTTTTTTTTTTTAATATTGCCACTTTTCTGCCGTGAAATACCTTCAATAAATTTACTAGTTTTTTTTTTTTTTTAATATTGCCACTTTTCTGCCGTGAAATACCTCCAATAAATTTACTAGTTTTTTTTTTTTTTCTTTTAATATTGCCACTTTTCTGCCGTGAAATACCTTCAATAAATTTACTAGTTTTTTTTTTTTTTAATATTGCCACTTTTCTGCCGTGAAATACCTTCAATAAATTTACTAGTTTTTTTTTTTTTTTTTTAATATTGCCACTTTTCTGCCGTGAAATACCTTCAATAAATTTACTAGTTTTTTTTAGTTTAATATTGTCACTCTTCTGCCGTGAAATACCTTCAATAACGACGTTTTTTTTTTTTTTTTAATATTGCCACTTTTCTGCCGTGAAATACCTTCAATAAATTTACTAGTTTTTTTTTTTTTTAATATTGCCACTTTTCTGCCGTGAAATACCTTCAATAAATTTACTAGTTTTTTTTTTTTTTTAATATTGCCACTTTTCTGCCGTGAAATACCTTCAATAAATTCACTAGTTTTTTTTTTTTAATATTGCCACTTTTCTGCCGTGAAATACCTTCAATAAATTCACTAGTTTTTTTTTTTTAATATTGCCACTTTTCTGCCGTGAAATACCTTCAATAAATTCACTAGTTTTTTTTTTTTTATATATTGCCACTTTTCTGCCGTGAAATACCTTCAATAAATTTACTAGTTTTTTTTTTTTTTTTAATATTGCCACTTTTCTGCCGTGAAATACCTTCAATAAATTTACTAGTTTTTTTTTTTTTTTTTAATATTGCCACTTTTCTGCCGTGAAATACCTTCAATAAATTTACTAGTTTTTTTTTTTTTTAATATTGCCACTTTTTTCTGCCGTGAAATACCTTCAATAAATTTACTAGTTTTTTTTTTTTTAATATTGCCACTTTTCTGCCGTGAAATACCTTCAATAAATTTACTAGTTTTTTTTTTTTTAATATTGCCACTTTTCTGCCGTGAAATACCTTCAATAAATTCACTATTTTCTTTTTCTTTATTGCCACTTTTCTGCCGTGAAATACCTTCAATAAATTCATTAGTTTTTTTTCCTGTATTGCCTCTGTTCTTGGCTTTCCTATTTTCGCCTAAGCATTAAGTATTCACGGTTAATGACAATAAAATGATATAATGGATGAATTAAAAGATAAGTAAATTGATAAATATAGGAAATAATTATTAATGAAATATGAAATAACACTCAATAGAAATAATGAATGTAAAGATGAAATAAATCAATAAATAGCTTATGATAAGGAAATAAAACCCCATGGAAATAAACAACAAATAAATCAAATCATAAATCAATCAGATGGATATTTTTCCCGAAAACAGAATACAACTTCCCTTTCCCAGTCCGGCTTACAGAGAAAGTCCTCAGTCCGTTTTGGTACATTAGCCAACAATTTGCACGAGCAGATCTGTCGTGCGGACTTGGGGGTGCTGAGGACACTCGCCACTTGCACGCACACACACACACACACACACACACACACACACACACACCCTGGAAAATTGGCAGTTTTTATTCCCGCGTCTCGCCAAAATAAACCCTGTTAAATCGTCCTGCGTGGTGTGCGTGGAGGGACGTAACGAACTATATTAAGTTTAAGCTTCCGGCATAATGGTGTTCCGGCAGCGACCCCACTCGGCTGTCTGTCGAAGCCGTATTTCGCCTCGCAAGACGCGGCTGGCGGGGATTCCTACAGGGAAGGTACAGGGACACTCCTACAGGGAAGGGAAGAAACTGTAAATAGACACTGTAAATAAAGGGACATTCCTACAGGGAAGGTACAGGGACGCTCCTACAGGGAAGGGAAGAAACTGTAAATAGACACTGTAAATAAAGGGACATTCCTACAGGGAAGGTACAAGGACATTCCTACAGCGAAGGGAAGGTACAGGGACAGTCCTACAGGGAAGGAGAGGTACAGGGACGTTCCTACAGGGAAGGAGAGGTACAGGGACGTTCCTACAGGGAAGGGAAGGTACAGGGACACTCCTACAGGGAAGGAGAGGTACAGGGACGTTCCTACAGGGAAGGAGAGGTACAGGGACGTTCCTACAGGGAAGGAAAGGTACAGGGACGTTCCTACAGGGAAGGAAAGGTACAGGGACAGGCCTACAGGGAAGGATAGGTACAGGGACGTTCCTACAGCGAAGGATAGGTACGGGGACGTTCCTACAGGGAAGGAGAGGTACAGGGACACTCCTACAGGGCAGGGAAGGTACAGGGACGTTCCTACAGCGAAGGGAAGGTACAGGGACAGTCCTACAGCGAAGGAAAGGTACAGGAGCATTTCTACAGGGAAGGGAAGGTACAGGGACACTCCTACAGGGCAGGGAAGGTACAGGGACAGTCCTGCAGCGAAGGGAAGGTACAGGGACGTTCCTACAGCGAAGGTACAGGGACACTCCTACAGGGAAGGAGGGAAGGAGAGGTACAGGGCCATTACTAAAGGGAAGGAAAGGTACAGGGACAGTCCTACAGGGAAGGAGAGGTACATGAGCATTTCTACAGGGAAGGGAAGAAACTGTAAATAGACACTGTAAATAAAGGGACATTCCTACAGGGAAGGAAAGGTGCAGGGACAGTCCTACAGCGAAGGGAAGGTACAGGGACGTTCCTACAGGAAAGGAGAGGTACAGGGACGTTCCTACAGGGAAGGAGAGGCACAGGGACGTTCCTACAGGGAAGGAGAGGTACAGGGACGTTCCTACAGCGAAGGTACAGGGACACTCCTACAGGGCAGGGAAGGTACAGGGACATTCCTACAGGGAAGGAAAAGTACAGCAACACTCCTACAGGGAAGGAGGGAAGGAGAGGTACAGGGCCATTACTAAAGGGAAGGAAAGGTACAGGGACAGTCCTACAGGGAAGGAGAGGTACAGGAGCATTTCTACAGGGAAGGGAAGAAACTGTAAATAGACACTGTAAATAAAGGGACATTCCTACAGGGACATTCCTACAGGGAAGGGAAGAAACTGTAAATAGACACTGTAAATAAAGGGACATTCCTACAGGGAAGGGAAGAAACTGTAAATAGACACTGTAAATAAAGGGACATTCCTACAGGGACATTCCTACAGGGAAGGGAAGAAACTGTAAATAGACACTGTAAATAAAGGGACATTCCTACAGGGACATTCCTACAGGGAAGGGAAGAAACTGTAAATAGACACTGTAAATAAAGGGACATTCCTACAGGGAAGGAAAGGTACTGGGACATTCCTACAGGGAAGGAGGGAAGGAGAGGTACAGGGACACTCTTACAGGGAAGGAGAGGTACAGGGACATTCCTACAGGGAAGGTACAGGGACATTCCTACAGGGAAGGAGGGAAGGATAGGTACAGGGACAGTCCTACAGCGAAGGAAAGGTACAGGGACACTCCTACAGGGAAGGGAAGAACCTGTAAATAGACACGATAATCTACTGCAGTCTCCCTTAATGACTCAAAATCCCCACAAGGAGGGGAAGAAACCACACTTGGACACTGAATTCCCAAGCGTCCACTTCTTGGTAATAAAAATTCACAGCTGACATTGGCACGAAAACAGAAAAGATGATTTCGCAGAAAACCAACAAATATGTCAAGCGAGAGAATGTATTGCATGTGACAGAATTCGAGGTATATCGTTGCAGCTTTGTCAAAATGTGTGGAAAAGAATTTTGGTCTAAAACAAGCCTGAAAACTTATGTGATTCTGTATGCACGGTTTCATAAACAGATTAGTAGGGATGAATAACAGATCTTAGAGATAGATAGATAGATAGATAGAGAGAGAGAGAAAGAGAAATAGATAGAGAAAGTGAGAGAGAGGGAGGGGGAGATAGACAGATAGATAGAGATAGAGAGATGAACGAGAGAGAAAGATGGAAAGAGAGAAAAAGACAGAGCGACAGACAGACAAACAGACAAA
>NC_091584.1:4679229-4681729 GCF_042767895.1 Penaeus vannamei | reverse complement strand
GTAAGTCTTCTGTTTCTTCTTCCATCGTCTTCCTCCTGTAGCTACGCCTCTTCTCTACCCTCCCCCTGTCATGCTGAGGTCATGTCCTCCTCTCCCCCTCCCCCATGCAGACGCCCCACCCGAACCCACGCCCTCTCTTCCCACTTACCCTGCCCCAAGCCACACCCCTCACCTCCCCCTGCTGGGTCTTCCTCCCCCTCATCCCCCAATGACACGCCCCCGCCCATACGCTAGTCCCTCACGCCCGCCCACTATCCACTCGTTCCCACATCTCTCCCCCCCCCACCCGTTCTCCCTCCACCCCGCCCATCCACCACATCCTTCCTCCACCCACTCTCCACCCCCCACACCCACCCTTCACCCCCTCCCTCATTTCCTCCCACCCATCTATCCCCTCCCACCCACCCTTCCTCATCCGCCCATCATCCTCCCCTCTCTCGCCCCTTTCCCTTCCCCCCGCCCCCCCCTCTCGCCCCCCCCTCTCCTTATCCCTTCCCCCTCCCACCCACCCTTCCCACCCACCCATCACCCTCCCCCTCCTCTCGCCTCCTTCCTTCCCCTTCCCCTCTCAAACCCACCCTTCACATGCTCCCATCACCCCCCCCCTCCTCTCTCGCCCCTTTCCCTTTCCTCCTCCCACCTCCCTCGCCCCCTTCCTTCCCCCTCCCACCCACCCATCTACCCTCCCCCTCGCCCCTTCCCTTCCTCCCAACCCACTCATCCCATTCTCCCATCCCTTTACCCCCTCTCTCGCCCCCTTCCCCCCCCTCTCTCTCTCTTTCGCCCCCTTCCCTTCACCCTCCCAACCCTCATCCCATGCTCCCATCACCCCCTCTCTGCCCTCTCCTTCCTCTCTCCCTCTCTCTGCTCCCTTCCCTTTCCCTTCCCAACCCACCCTTCCCATGCTCCCATCACCTCCCTCTCTCTCTCTCTCTCGCCCCCTTCCCTTTCCCTTCTCCCAACCCCACTCATCCCTCTCTCTCTCGCTCCTTCCCATCATCCCCCTAACTCCCCTCTCATCGGTCCATTCTTCCTCCTCCCACCTCTCACTCTCTCTCCCATCACCTCCTTCCTTCCCCCTCCCACCCATCCTTCCCCCCCACCCTTCCTATCCGCCCATCACCCCCCCATCTCTCTCTCTCTCTCTTCCCTTCTTTTTCCACCCAATTCTTCCCATCCGCCCATCACCCCCCCTCTCTTTCTCTTTCGCCGCCTTCCTCCCTCCCCCCCTCTCGTCTCCTCCTCGCTCCCTTCCCTTTCCTCCCAACCCACCCTTCCCATGCTCCCATCACCCCCCCACCCTCCACCCCACTCATCCCATCCGCCCATCACTCCCCTTCTCTCTCGCCCCCTTCCCTTCCCCTCCCAACCCACTCATCCCATTCTCCCATCATCCCCCTACCCCCTCTCAGCCCCCTTCCCCCTCCCCACCCACTCATATCCCATTCTCCACATCAACAGCCCCCCATCATCTCTCTCTCTCGCCCTGCCTTCCACCCACCCTTCCCATCCGCCCCATCACCCCCTCCCCCCTCTCTCTCTCTCTCGCTCCTTCCCTTCCCCTCCCCCCTACCCTTCCCATCCTCGCGCATCCCCCTCCCCCCTCGCTTTCCCTCTTACCGCCATCCATATTTCAGTGTTACAATCTGTTGCAGTGTTGCCAGATGTCCCTGATCGATAGCCGAGACTGGAAGAATAAACTGTCCACAACACACTCTACTTGGCTGGTCTTCTGCTGTTTTCTTCCTCTAAAACTTTCCTTTGAGGAGAAGATTCTCGATCTCTTGTTCATCATTGTCTTTCCTAATTATACTTCCGTTGTTTATATTCTGTTTATTCTTCTCCTTAAAAAAAAAGAAAAAAAAAAAAAACAGATATGGTAACGGTGTATATGACCTTTGACCTATAGAATAACCCCATTGATTTATATCTGTTTATATTCTGTTTATTCTTCTCCTTAAAAAAAGAAAGAAGAAAAACAGATATGGTAACGGTGTGTCTGACCTTTGACCTATAGACCTATAACTCCATTGATTTATATCTGTTTTACAACTTATATCCTTTTCAAGGGACTTTTTTTTTACTCACAACTTCTTAACTTCGTGGAAAAAGAAGAAGAAGAAGGAGAAAAAAAAAAAACAGATATGGTAACGGTGTATTTGACCTTTGACCTATAGAATAAACCCATTGATTTATATCTATTTTACAACTATTCTTTTTAAGGGACTTTTTTTTTGCTCACAACTTCTTAACTTCGTGGAAAAAAGAAGAAGAAGAAGAAGAAAAACAGATATGGTAACGGTGTATTTGACCTTTGACCTATAGAATAACCCCATTGATTTATATCCGTTTTACAACTCCTATTCTTTCCAAAGGACTTTTTTTTGCTCACAACTTCTTAACTTCGTGGAAAAAGAAGAAGAAGAAGAAGAAGAAGAAGAAAGATATGGTAACGGTGTATCTGACCTTTGACCTATAGAATAACCCCATTGATTTATAT
>NC_091584.1:4631859-4639359 GCF_042767895.1 Penaeus vannamei | reverse complement strand
AGCAAGGTATCATACATCCTAAATACATAACGGATAACATACAACGCATAACCGTATACCTAATGCATTGTCCATTACCGACGCCAATACACTTCCTCCTTGTGCAAAACAGGTCATCCTTCGTCGAAGAACACACGTGTGGAATTCATGGTGAACAGATTGCAACAGGAACAACGAAGGGAAGGGCAAGAACGAAGGGAAGGGCAAGAAAACACACGAATATGCCGAAGGCCTTTTCGCTATTGCTTCGTCAGGGCATTTACTACAAGCGGTACATAGAAGAGCATATATACAAATACTGGGTGATTACCGACGTGACCTGACCACCCAGTATTTGTATATATACTCTTCTATGTACCGCTTGTAGTATATGCCCTGACGATGCAATAGCGAAAAGGCCTTCGACATATTCGTGTGTTTTCTTGCCCTTCCCTTCGCTGTTCCTGTTGCAGGCCATCCTTCATACTCCCAATCCTCCAGACGACAAACTCCATCCTTGGTCAATCCTACGTCTCTCTCCTTGCTTTCCAGACCCTCTCCATCCCGACGCGCCAGGATGAGGTGGATAGAAAATAAAATCCTTCTCCATTTCAGCGACTCTAGTGATAGAGCGAATTATTCCTAATAATGATTCACAGTTTTGCGACTGATAGACGTCACAGACAGCACGCACTCCGGCCAAATTATTGTTTGACATAAAGCTAGACTGACGCAGCGAATAGCATCATTAACGGGGATAATTACCTAATGGCATTATCTATCACAAAGGTTGATAGGTCGTGTTGTCTCACTTAATTTCTTTTCGCTCCGCTGCTTGCGTGGATTTCCTGCCGGTCGCCATTTACGTGCGTCTGTTTGTAAATGTTGCACGTGTGTATAATAAGTATGTGCGTGTGTGTGTGTATTTGTTCATATATGAGAGAGAGAGAGGGGGGGGGAGAAAGAGATTGAGGAAGAGGTAGAGGGAGAGGGATATATATATATATATATATATATATATATATATATATATATATATATATATATATATATATATATATATATATTTGTATGTATATATATATATATATATATATATATATATAGAGAGAGAGAGAGAGAGAGAGAGAGAGAGAGAGAGAGAGAGAGAAGAGAGAGAGAAGAGAGCGATAGAGAAAGAGAGCGATAGAGAGGCGATAGAGAGAGAGAGAGAGAGAGAGAGAGAGAGAGAGAGAGAGAGAGAGAGAGAGAGAGAGAGAGAGAGAGAGAGAGAGAGAGAGAGAGAGAGGCAGCGATAGAAAGAGAGAGAGAGCGATATATATAGAGAGAGCGACAGAGAGAGAGAGAGCGCGATAAATAGAAAGACAGAGATAGATAGAGAGAGAGAGAGCGATATATAGAAAGCCAGCAATATATATAGAGAAAAATAGATAAGAGACCATTTCTGTTCTCCCTTCCCTACAAACTACCAAAAACCAGCGATGAGAAAGTGCAAAACCACCCAAACTCTCCGACAAGGACCACAACCTTCCCTGGAGCCGAAAACAAGCTATTTACACGCTCTCTCTCTCCCAGCTCTCTCCCAGCTCTCTCGACTAGCTGTCTCTCCCAGCTCTCTCTCCCAGCTCTCTCGACCAGCTCTCTCGACCAGCTCTCTCGACCAGCTCTCTCGACCAGCTCTCTCCCAGCTCTCTCGACTAGCTGTCTCTCCCAGCTCTCTCGACCAGCTCTCTCGACCAGCTCTCTCGACCAGCTCTCTCGACCAGCTCTCTCGACCAGCTCTCTCGACCAGCTCTCTCGACCAGCTCTCTCGACCAGCTCTCGACCAGCTCTCTCGACCAGCTCTCTTTCCCAGCTCTCTCGACCAGCTCTCTCGACCAGCTCTCGACCAGCTCTCTCGACCAGCTCTCTCGACCAGCTCTCTCGACCAGCTCTCTCGACCAGCTCTCTCGACCAGCTCTCTCGACCAGCTCTCTCCCAGCTCTCTCGACCAGCTCTCTCGACCAGCTTTCTCGACCAGCTCTCTCGACCAGCTCTCTCGACCAGCTCTCTCGACCAGCTCTCTCGACCAGCTCTCTCGACCAGCTCTCTCCCAGCTCTCTCGACCAGCTCTCTCTCCCAGCTCTCTCCCAGCTCTCTCGACCAGCTCTCTCGACCAGCTCTCTCGACCAGCTCTCTCGACCAGCTCTCTCGACCAGTTCTCTCTCCCAGCTCTCTCGACCTACGACTCTCTCGACCGCTCCTCTCGGTGACAACTCTCTCTAGCTCTCGACCAGCTCTCTCGACCAGCTCTCTCGACCAGCTCTCTCGACCAGCTCTCTCGACCAGCTCTCTCGACCAGCTCTCTCGACCAGCTCTCGACCAGCTCTCTCGACCAGCTCTCTCGACCAGCTCTCTCGACCAGCTCTCTCCCAGCTCTCTCGACCAGCTCTCTCGACCAGCTCTCTCGATCAGCTCTCGACCAGCTCTCTCGACCAGCTCTCTCGACCAGCTCTCTCGACCAGCTCTCTCGACCAGTTCTCTCTCCCAGCTCTCTCGACCAGCTCTCTCGACCAGCTCTCTCTCCCAGCTCTCTCCCAGCTCTCTCGACCAGCTCTCTCGACCAGCTCTCTCGACCAGCTCTCTCCCAGCTCTCTCGACCAGCTCTCTCGACCAGCTCTCTCGACCAGCTCTCTCGACCAGCTCTCTCGACCAGCTCTCTCGACCAGTTCTCTCTCCCAGCTCTCTCGACCAGCTCTCTCGACCAGCTCTCTCGACCAGCTCTCTCCCAGCTCTCTCGACCAGCTCTCTCGACCAGCTCTCTCGACCAGCTCTCTCGATCAGCTCTCGACCAGCTCTCTCGACCAGCTCTCTCGACCAGCTCTCTCGACCAGCTCTCTCGACCAGTTCTCTCGACCAGCTCTCTCGACCAGCTCTCTCGACCAGCTCTCTCGACCAGCTCTCTCCCAGCTCTCTCGACCAGCTCTCTCGACAAAGCTCTCCTCAATAATCCTCTCCCAGCTCTCTCGACCAGCTCTCTCGACCAGCTCTCTCGACCAGCTCTCTCGACCAGCTCTCTCGACCAGCTCTCTCGACCAGCTCTCTCGACCAGCTCTCTCGACCAGTTCTCTCGACCAGCTCTCTCGACCAGCTCTCTCGACCAGCTCTCTCGACCAGCTCTCTCCCAGCTCTCTCGACCAGCTCTCTCGACCAGCTCTCTCGACCAGCTCTCTCGATCAGCTCTCGACCAGCTCTCTCGACCAGCTCTCTCGACCAGCTCTCTCGACCAGCTCTCTCGACCAGCTCTCTCGACCAGCTCTCTCGATCAGCTCTCGACCAGCTCTCTCGACCAGCTCTCTCGACCAGCTCTCTCGACCAGCTCTCTCGACCAACTCTTTCGACCAGCTCTCTCGACCAGCTCTCTCGACCAGCTCTCTCCCAGCTCTCTCTCCCAATTCTCTCTCCCAGCTCTCGACCAGCTCTCTCTCCCAGCTCTCTCGACCAGCTCTCTCTCCCAGCTCTCTCCCAGCTCTCTCGACCAGCTCTCTCGACCAGCTCTCTCCCAGCTCTCTCGTGCAACTCTCGACCAGCTCTCTCGACCAGCTCTCTCGACCGGCTCTCGACCAAGATCTCTCGACCAGCTCTCTCGACCTTCAGCTCTCTCGACCAGCTCTCTCGACCGGCTCTCTCGACCAAGCTCTCGACCAGCTCTCTCGACCAGCTCTCTCGACCAGCTCTCTCCCAGCTCTCTCGACCAGCTCTCTCGACCAGCTCTCTCGACCAGCTCTCCTCGACCAGCTCTCTCGACCAGCTCTCTCCCAACTCTCTCTCCCAGCTGCTCTCCAGCTCTCTCTCCCAACTCTCTCCCAGCTCATTCCCAGCTCTCGACCATCTCCCGACCAGCTCCTCTCGACCAGCTCTCTCGACCAGCTCCTCGACCAGCTCTCTCGATAGCTATCTCCCAGCTCTCTCCGCCAGCTGTCTCCCAGCTCTCTCTCCCAACTCTCTCCCCAGCTCATTCCCAGCTCTGTCTCCTCTCGACCAGCTCTCTCGACCCAGCTCTCTCGACCAGCTCTCTCGACCAGCTCTCTCGACCAGCTCTCTCGACCAGCTCTCTCTCCCAGCTCTCCACCAGCTCTCTCGACCAGCTCTCTCCCCAGCTCTCTCTCCCAGCTCTCTCCCAGCTCTCGATCGACCAGCTCTCTCTCAGCTCTCTCCCAGCTCTCTCGACAAACTCTCTCTCAGCTCTCTCTCGACCAGCTCTCTCGACCAGCTCTCTCGACCAGCTCTCTCGACCGGCTCTGTCGACCAGCTCTCTCGACCAGTTCTCTCTCCCAGCTCTCTCCCAGCTCTCTCGACCAGCTCTCTCCCAGCTCTCTCTCCCAGCTCTCTCTCCCAGCTCTCTCGACCAGTTCTCTCGACCAGCTCTCTCGACCAGCTCTCTCGACCAGCTCTCTCTCCCAGCTCTCTCTCCCAGCTCTCTCGACCAGCTCTCTCTCCCAGCTCTCTCTCCCAGCTCTCTCTCCCAGCTCTCTCTCCCAGCTCTCTCTCCCAGCTCTCTCTCCCAGCTCTCTCTCCCAGCTCTCTCCCAGCTCTCTCCCAGCTCTCTCGACCAGCTCTCTCGACCAGCTCTCTCTCCCAGCTCTCTCCCAGCTCTCTCTCCCAGCCCTCTCGACCAGCTCTCTCGATCAGCTCTCGACCAGCTCTCTCGACCAGCTCTCTCGACCAGCTCTCTCGACCAGCTCTCTCGACCAGCTCTCTCGACCAGCTCTCTCGACCAACTCTCTCGATCAGCTCTCGACCAGCTCTCTCGACCAGCTCTCTCGACCAGCTCTCTCGACCAGCTCTCTCGACCAACTCTTTCGACCAGCTCTCTCGACCAGCTCTCTCGACCAGCTCTCTCCCAGCTCTCTCTCCCAATTCTCTCTCCCAGCTCTCGACCAGCTCTCTCTCCCAGCTCTCTCGACCAGCTCTCTCTCCCAGCTCTCTCCCAGCTCTCTCGACCAGCTCTCTCGACCAGCTCTCTCCCAGCTCTCTCGACCAGCTCTCTCGACCAGCTCTCTCGACCAGCTCTCTCGACCAGCTCTCTCGACCAGCTCTCTCGACCAGCTCTCTCGACCAGCTCTCTCGACCAGCTCTCTCGACCAGCTCTCTCGACCAGCTCTCTCGACCAGCTCTCTCGACCAGCTCTCTCGACCAGCTCTCTCCCAGCTCTCTCGACCAGCTCTCTCGACCAGCTCTCTCCCAGCTCTCTCGACCAGCTCTCTCGACCAGCTCTCTCCCAACTCTCTCTCCCAGCTGTCTCCCAGCTCTCTCTCCCAACTCTCTCTCCCAGCTCATTCCCAGCTCTCTCGACCAGCTCTCCCGACCAGCTCTCTCGACCAGCTCTCTCGACCAGCTCTCTCGACCAGCTCTCTCGACCAGCTCTCTCCCAGCTCTCTCCGCCAGCTGTCTCCCAGCTCTCTCTCCCAACTCTCTCTCCCAGCTCATTCCCAGCTCTGTCTCCCAGCTCTGTCTCCCAGCTCTCTCCCAGCTCTCTCTCCCAGCTCTCTCCCAGCTCTCTCTCCCAGCTCTCTCCCAGCTCTCTCTCCCAGCTCTCTCCCAGCTCTCTCGACCAGCTCTCTCTCAGCTCTCTCTCCCAGCTCTCTCGACCAGCTCTCTCTCTCAGCTCTCTCTCTCCCAGCTCTCTCCCAGCTCTCTCGACCAGCTCTCTCGACCAGCTCTCTCTCCCAGCTCTCTCTCCCAGCTCTCTCTCCCAGCTCTCTCTCCCAGCTCTCTCTCCCAGCTCTCTCCCAGCTCTCTCTCCCAGCTCTCTCCCAGCTCTCTCTCCCAGCTCTCTCCCAGCTCTCTCTCCCAGCTCTCTCCCAGCTCTCTCTCCCAGCTCTCTCTCAGCTCTCTCTCCCAGCTCTCTCCCAGCTCTCTCTCCCAGCTCTCTCTCAGCTCTCTCTCCCAGCTCTCTCTCCCAGCTCTCTCTCCCAGCTCTCTCTCCCAGCTCTCTCTCCCAGCTCTCTCTCCCAGCTCTCTCTCCCAGCTCTCTCTCCCAGCTCTCTCTCCCAGCTCTCTCCCAGCTCTCTCTCCCAGCTCTCTCGACCAGCTTTCTCTCCCAGCTTTCTCTCCCAGCTCTCTCTCGACCAGCTCTCTCCCAGCTCTCTCTCCCAGCTCTCTCCCAGCTCTCTCGACAAGCTCTCTCGACCAACTCTCTCTCCCAGCTCTCTCGACCAGCTCTCTCGACCAGCTTTCTCGACCAGCTCTCTCCCAGCTCTCTCTCCCAGCTCTCTCTCCCAGCTCTCTCTCCCAGCTCTCTCCGCCCTAACGAATAGAGCAAAACACCCACGATGGATACTTAGGGACACTCATTAATCTTCTCCTTCCTCTTCTCTACTCGTTCTCTCTCGTGATGTCATCATTGGCGGGTGACGTCATTTGTTAATGGGTGGGTTCAATATTCGCGTCTGATTATTCGCGAGGGACCGTCAAGATTCGCGTTTGATGTCTTTATTCTCGTGGGGTGTTCATATTGGCACTGGATGCCAAGATTCGCGCATAACGATATTCATGGCTAACATAGACATTCGCGCCAAACATCACTATTCGCGCCTGACGTCAATATTCGTGCCTGACAATCATCGAGACTGACATCAAAATTCGCGCATGACGTCAATATTCGCGCATAACATCACTATTCGCGCATGACGTCAATTTCGCGCATAACATCAATATTCGCGCATGACAATCATCGAGACTGACATCAAAATTCGCGCCTGACGTCAATTTCGCGCTTGACATTAAAATCCGCTTGACATCAATGTTTACGCTTGGCATCAAAAGCCGCAATTGACATCAATATATCCTCCTGACAGCAATCGAGGCTGACATTAATATTCGCGCCAACAAGCCAATTACTCATTAGTGTTTCTCCGTCGCCAAAAACAATTCACCTTACACACGCCTTACGCCAGAACACCATAGAGCTCATTATCGCTCATCATTGTCCTCTTATTATTGCGTCTCTCTCTCTCTCTCTCTCTCTCTCTCTCTCTCTCTCTCTCTCTCTCTCTCTCTCTCTCTCTCTCTCTCTCTCTCTCTCTCTCTCTCTCTCTCTCTCTCTCTCTCTCTCTCTCTCTCTCTCTCTCTCTCTCTCTCTCTCTCTCTCTCTCTCTCTCTCTCTCTGTCTCTCTTTCTCTCTTTAGTTCCGTGGTCTCTATCTCTCGTTTTTCTTTCTCTCTTTATTCTTTTCTTATTACGTGTTTGGTTTCTTTTTTGCTTGTTTATTTTTTAATGTGTTTTGTTTTCTTATCTTTCTCAGTTTTCCTTTCTTATTTTGTTTTGTTTTGATTTTCTTTAGCTTTGCTTCTCTTTGCTTATGTGTTTGTTTTTCTTTTCGCTTTCCCTTCTTGTTTTTTATTGTTTTTTCTTTAGCTTTGTTTCTATTTGCTTATGTGTTTGTTTTTCTTTTTGTTTTTTTTTCTATTTTCTTACTGTTTTGTTTTCTCTTTTATTGCTGATTTTTCTTACTTGTTTCTCTTCCTCTGGTTCGTTTTT
>NC_091584.1:4624359-4626859 GCF_042767895.1 Penaeus vannamei | reverse complement strand
CCCCACACACACAACTACACACATACACACTCGTAACCCTCCCACGCACACATACATACACACGCAGATACACGCATACACACACGTAACCCCGCCCCCCTCTACACATACACACTTACACACACAAATACACACATACACACACACGTACCCCCCTCCCCCCCACACACACAAATACACACGTAACCCCCTCACCCCCACCCTACACACGCGTACATACATACACATACAGCCCCCCCCCCACACACACACACACATAAGAGCCTTCATCCCGAACTAAGTTTTATTTATCCGAGCAAAATCAAGTTGATACATTGCACAGCTCCCGAATCATATTTGAATCTCTGAATCCTTTGCTTCGCTTCAAATCTTCGAATCTCTCAAATCTTAACTGGTTTACAATCTTCCAATCTCTGGGCTTTTCGTTTGGCTTCAAATCTTCGAATCTCTCAAATCTTAACTGGTTTACAATCTTCCAATCTCTGGGCTCTATGTTTGGCTTCAAATCTTCGAATCTCTCAAATCTTAACTGGTTTACAATCTTCCAATCTCTGAGCTTTTCGTTTGGCTTCAAATCTTCGAATCTCTGAAAACTCAATTAGCTTCCAATCTATGATCTCTTTCCTTGGCTTCAAATCTTCGAATCGCTAAACTCTCAACTGGCTTCTAATCTCTTAGACGGCTTAGCTACCTTCTAATCTCTGAACCCTTAGCTGGTTTCCAATCTCAAACTCTCAACTAGCTTCATGTCTCTTAACTCTTAAATAGATTCCAATCCCCGAACTCAAATATTTTCCAATCTCCAATCCCTTAAATGCCTCCCAATCTCTGAACTCTTTAATTGGATTCTAATCTTGAATTCTCACCTGACTGAATCTCTGAACTCTTATCTGACTTCCAATCTCAAATCTCTTAACTGGCATCGAATCTCCGAACTCTTAAATGCCTTATAAACTCTAATCCCTTAAATGCCTTCCAATCACGGAACTCTTAATTGGTTTCTAATCTTAACCACTCAGCTAGATTCCAATCTTTGCACGTTTAAATGCCTTTCTATCTCTCAACTCTTAACTGGCTTCCAATCTTTGAACTCTTAACTGGCTTCCAATCTTTGAACTCTTAACTTAGCATCGAATCTCTGAACTCTTAACTGGCATCCAATCTTAAACACTCTGCTACTTTCCAATCTCTGAACTCTTAAATGCCTTTCTATGTCTCAACTCTTAACTGGCTTCCATTATCTCAGCTCTTAAAGGCCTTCCAATCTCTCAACTCTTAACTTAGCATCGAATCTCTGAACTAACTTGACGTCCAATCTCCGAACTCCCAACTTGGCATCCAATCTCTGTGAACTCTTAAATGTTTTTCTATCTCCCAACTCGTAACTGGCTTCCAATCTTTCAACTCTTAACTTAGCATCGAATCTCTGAACTAACTTGACATCCAATCTCTGAACTCTTAAATGCCTCTCAATCTCTCAAATCTTAACTGGCTTCTAATCTCTGAACTCTTAACTTAGCATCGAATCTCTGAACTAACTTGGCATCGAATCTCTGAACTAACTTGACATCCAATCTCTGAACTCCTGGCTGGCTTCGACCGACAAACCCGAGAGACAGAATTCCACGCAAAGAAAACAAGCAGAAGCTGTAGCCGGGGAGTCGATCAAAGTAACTTTACTTTGTTGGTTTGCGCAGTGTCGACAGAAGTTCCTTTTCTTGGAGTAACTTCTCTGGGGAGAAAGAGAGAGGTGGGGGAGGGAGGGAGGGAGGGATGGAGGGAGGGAGGGAGGGGGAAGGAGGAGGGATGGAGGTAGGGAGTGAGTGAGAGGGAGGAGGAGGGGAGAGAGGGGGAGGGAGGAGGGAGGAGGAGGGGGGAGGAAGGGAGGGATAGAAAAATAGAAAGTGAGGGGGAGGAGAGAGGGAAAGAGAGAGGGAGGGAGACAGAGAGGAGGGACGAAGGGAGAGACAGAGAGAGAGGGATTAGAGGGAGGAGGGAGAAAGAGTGATTGAGGGGTGGAGGAAGGAGGGAAAGAGAGAGGGAAGGAGGAAAGGAAGGGAAAAAAAGGAGAGTGAGAGAGTGAGAAAGTGAGAAAGAGAGAGTGAGAGGAAAGGAGAGAAGGAGATAGAGAGATAGTGAAGGAGGGAGGAAGGGAGATAGTGGGAGAGAGAGAAGAAGGAAGGGAGAGAGAAAGCGAGAGTGAGGGGGAGGAGGGAGGGAAAGAGAGAAGGAGGGAGGAAGGGGGGAGAAAAAGAGAATGAGGGAAAGAGAGATTATGAAAGAAAGTGAGGGCGAGAGAGTGGAAAGGAGGAAGGGAAAGACAGACAGAAAGACAGATAAATGAATATATATTTAGATTCAGGTATAGATATATCCATCACACAGACATATATATTCATAGACATGTAGTTATAGATAGGCAAAAATATAGACAGAAATATACATCAAAATAAAGTGAGGGTGAGAGGGCAAGAAAGAGAGAGTGAGAAACAGACAGACA
>NC_091584.1:4616859-4621859 GCF_042767895.1 Penaeus vannamei | reverse complement strand
TGTGTGTGTGTGTGTGTTAGTGTGCGAGTGTGTGTGTGTTAAAGAAAAGAAAAAAAAGGAAGGCAGACAGAGAAAAATACGAGAAAATAGAAATCCATAAAATGAGGCAAGAGAAAGAGGGAGATAAAGATAACAACACACACAAAAGAAAAAGAAGAAAAAAAGCCTAAATAAAACATATCAAAGAAATTCTCAGCGACAATGATAAGGGTAGAATCAAAACCTAGGCAGAAAAAGGGATAAAATGAAAACAACGAACGGGGTGGGAGAGAGAGTGGAAGAAGAGAGGGGGAATAAAAGAATTTGGCTCAAAAAACTCTGTAGAAGGAAGTGGAAAAAGGGGGATAAAGATTATACGAAAGGAGGAAGTGATAATGAACATAATGTTGATAACCTCATGAAAAGTGAAGAATGACTGAGAATAAACAAACATATTTAAATTATGAAAGTCACTCCTTTGATGCGATAGATGAACAGCATCAATAGATAAATTGATTGATGAATAGTTAAGCAGGTAAATCGAATTAATAGAGAGGATAGAGAGAGAGAGAGAGAGAGAGAGAGAGAGAGAGAGAGAGAGAGAGAGAGAGAGAGAGAGAGAGAGGAGAGGGAGGGAGGGGAAGGAGGGAGGGAGGGAGGGAGGGAGGAGGGGAGAGAGAGAGAGAGAGAGAGAGAGAGAGAGAGAGAGAGAGAGAGAGAGAGAGAGAGAGAGAGAGAGAGAGAGAGAGAGAGAGAGAGAGGGAGGGAGGAGAAGGAGAAAGGGAGGGAGGGAGGGAGGGAAGGAGGGAGAAAGAGAGAGACAGAGAGAGAGAGAGAGAGAGAGAGAGAGAGAGATAGAGAGAGAGAGAGAGAGAGAGAGAGAGAGAGAGAGAGAGAGAGAGAGAGAGAGAGAGGTGGGGGTAGGGAGGGAGGAAGGAGGGAGAGAGGGAGGGAGGGAGGGAGAGAGAGAGAGAGAGAGAGAGAGAGAGAGAGAGAGAGAGAGAGAGAGAGAGAGAGAGAGAGAGAGAGAGAGAGAGAGAGAGAGAGAGAGAGAGAGAGAGAGAGACAGGGAGGGTGAGAGAGGGAGGATTTATATGTAAACATACAAATCAATGAATCAATATTCAGATACATAAAACTAATTGAATGAAATTGAATAATGAAACATCTGATCGAAGCCAACAACGCAGAAGCAGGGTAGAGTAATACCAATAAACGTGGAATTAGGAATAGAATGCAAAGGAAGAGAGAGGGAAGTGAAGAAATGGCAAGAACGAAGGGGAATGGGTGAGAGACTGTCAAAATAATTGAGAGGGAGAGAGAATAAGAGAAGGGGAAGAGAGAGAGAGAGAGAGAGAGAGAGAGAGAGAGAGAAAGAGAGAGAGAGAGAGAGAGAGAGAGAGAGAGAGAGAGAGAGAGAGAGAGAGAGAGAGAGAGAGAGAGAGAGGTAGGAGGAAGGAGAGAGAGAGAGAGGGGGGTAGGGAGGAGAGAGAGAGAGAGAGAGAGAGAGAGAGAGAGAGAGAGAGAGAGAGAGAGAGAGAGAGAAAGAGAGAGAGAGAGAGAAAGAGAGGAGGAGAGAGTAAGAGAGAGAGAGAGAGAGAGAGAGAGAGAGAGAGAGAAATGAAAGAGAGAGAGAGAGAGAGCGAGAGAGAGAGAGAGAGAGAGAGAGAGAGAGAGAGAGAGAGAGAGAAAGAGAGAGAGAGAAAGAGAGAGAGACGCCAAGGAAGGGTTAAGGAACAAGGGACAGAAGAATGGAAATATGAGAAGAGGAAGGCAGAAAGAATAAGTACCAGAAGAGGGGATATACAAGGGGGAAAGCGAGGAGGGAATAACGGACGGAAGAGGAGGAGGAAGAGGAGGAAAATGAGACGAAAAAGGAAAATTGATAAAGGGGATAAGGGGACATACGAGAAGGCAAAAAGGGGAATAATAAAGAACAGAATAGGGGAAATGTGAGAAGAAGAGAAAGAGGAGAGGAGGAAGGAAGAACAGAAGGAGGGAAAATGTGAGAAGAGAAGAGGGGAAATGATAAAGAATAGAATAGGGGAAATGTGATAAGAGACAATAGAGGATCGCCAAAGGACAGAAGGAAGGGATATGTGAGAAGAGAACGAGGAGAGGAAGAGGAAACGAAAAGAGAAAAGGGGGAGGAAAGAGAAACAAAATAAAAATAAATAAAAAGAGAAAAGGGAGGAAGGAAAAACGAACAGAAAAGGGAGAATACAAGAATAGAAAAGAGGAAGAAGAGTAAGAGAAGAGAGGAGGGGGGATGAGAACAGAAAAAGGAGAAGAAATGACAGGAGGGAAAGAAAAAGATTGAGGAATATGGAATAGGAGAAAGATAAATGGGAAGTTGAAAGAAAGAAAGAAACAAAAGAAGAAAGACGTATAAAGAAAAATAAAGATTGAGAAAGAATGAAGATTAGAACAAGGGGAACTAGAGAAGGGACAAGGAAAAGAATGAGGGAAAGAAGAGAGATATTAAATAAGGTATGGGGAAAATGCAGTTAATGAAAACGAAACATGAATAATGAAATAAAGTGATAACTAATTAAAATCAGAAAATTCAAATAGTAGAATAGATAAAATAGAACAAAAAGAAAAGCAAATAAAAACTGCAAACAAATGAAAGCAACAAACACAATGAAATCAGATAAATGAGAAAGAGAGAGAGAGAGAGAGAGAGAGAGAGAGAGAGAGAGAGAGAGAGAGAGAGAGAGAGAGAGAGAGAGAGAGAGAGAGAGAGAGAGAGAGAGAGAACGAGAATCATATAAATGAGAGAAAAAAAAACACAAGAAAATGAAAATCAACAAAAAAGAAAAGAGAAGAGAGAAAGAAACTAAGATAAAGAGGCAGAGAACAACCGCAATAAGCAGGGTCGTTTCGAGAGACAATGCCACCGGCCTATTATTAGACCAAGTAATCAGTTTAGTGCCATTCCGAGACCCACGGATTACCCAGCGAGTGGCACCGTCCGTCCATGACCTTTTGACCCTCTTCCCTTCTCCTCGTCTTGACCTCCCCCTGACCTTCCTTGCCAGTCCCTTAAATGGATCTTAAGATGTGTCTTTTTCTCTTTCGTTCGATTTTGGGGTCTTCGTTTCGTTCACTTTAAATGATTTTCTTTGTTGGTCCCTTAAATGCCCCCTTAAAATGTCCCAAGCCATTTCTAAGCCCCTTTAAATGTCCCAAGCCATTGCTCCGCCCCTTTAAATGTCCCAAGCCATTTCTAAGCCCCTTTAAATGTCCCAAGCCATTGCTCCGCCCCTTTAAATGTCCCTTTTCTCATTTTCCTGTTTTATCTCCCCTTTCCTCTTAACTAAAATTCCATCCCTCCTCTGCCTCCTCCTCTTTCACTTCCCTCTTCTCCCTCCTCCCTCCTCCTTCTCTTCCTCTTCCTCGTCTTGGTTCTCGTCCTCCTCCTCCTCTTCCTCGCTCCCCAAAGCTCTTACTCCTCATCTTCCTCCCTCCTCCTCTCCTTCTTCTCCTTCTCCTTCCTCCTCCTCCTCCTCCTCCTTCTCTTCTTCTTCTCCTTCTCCTCCTCCTCCCCCTTTCCTCCTCCTTCCTCCTTCTTCTCCCTCGCTCCTCCAAAGCCCCTTCTCCTCATCTTCCTCCTCTTCCTCCTACCCTCTTTCCTCCTCCTCCTCCTCCCTCCTACCCTCCCCCTCCTCCTCCTTTCCTCCTCCTCCTCTTCCCTCGCTCCCCAAATCCTCCTCCCCCTCTTTCCCTCCTCCTTCCTCCTCCTCCCTCCTACCCTCTTCCTCCTCCTCCCTTCCCCCTCCTCCTCTTCCTCCCTCCTCCTCCTCCTCCCCTCCTTTCCCTCCTTCCTCCTCCTCCTCCTCCTCCCTTCCTCCTCCTCCTCCTTCTCCCCTCTTTCCCTCTCTCCTCCTCCACCTTCTCCTCTCCTTCCTTCACCTCCTCCTCCCCCTCCTCCTCCCCCTCCTACCCTCCCCCTCCTCCTCCTCCTCCCCCACTTTCCCTCTTCCTCCTCCTCCTCCCCAAAGCTCCTTCCCCTCATCTTCCTCCTCCTCCTTCTCCCCCACCACAAGCCCTTTTCGAAATCCTCTCTTCCTTCACCTTAATTACTCTGAGGGCTTTGAGACTTCAAGGATCTTCCGATGAGTAGCGATAAAAAAGGGGGGAAGGGAGGGGAGGGAAGGGGAGGAGGGAGGGGTGGGAGGGAGGGAGCGAGGGAAGGGGGAGGAGGAGGGAGGGAGGGAAGGGGAGGGAGAGGGAAGGGGAAGGAGGGGGAAGGGGGAGGGTTGGAGGGAAGAGGAGGAGGGAGCGAGGGAAGGGGGAGGGTTGGAAGAAAGGGAAGAGGGAGGGAGGGAAGAAGGGGAGGGTTGGAGGATGGGGAGGAGGCAGGAAGGGAAGGGGGGGAGGTTGGAAGAAAGGGAGGAAGGAAGAGGGGCAGGGAAGAGGGGAGGAAGGAGGAGGAGGGAGGGAAGTGGGAAGGTTAGAAGAGGGAGGAGGGAGAGGAGGTTGGAAGAAAGGGAAGAGAGGAAGGGAAGGGAAGGGTTGGAAGAGGGGAAGAGGGAGGGAGGGGAGGGTTGGAAGAGGGGGAAGGAGGGAGGAAGGGAAGGGGAGGGTTGGAAGAGGGAAGGAGGGAGGGGGAGAGAAGAGGATGATTGAAAGACGAGGAGGAGGGAGGAAGGGAAGGGGACGGAGGAAAGAGGGGAAGTAGGGAGAGAGAGAAGAGGATAATTGAAAGACGAGGAGGAGGGAGCTAGGGCTGTAAAAGGAAGGCTATAAGAGGGGAGAAGGAAAGAAGCTGGAAGGAGTAAGGGAACGAACGAAAGAAGAAAGGAAGAGGGATTGAGAAGAAAGGACTGAGAGCTGGAAAAAAGAAATAGGAAGAGGAAGGAAGGAGAAGAAGGCCCGGCGATCTCTCAGCCAAGGCTACGACCCTCCTCCCGGATCGCTGACCTGTGGGAGACGACCGGGGAAAGCTGGGTCATTCCGAGGGGAGTGAGGGAGACGGGAATCGCTCGAGGAGACGTAATCCTGGAGGAACCAAGAGG
>NC_091584.1:4606859-4609359 GCF_042767895.1 Penaeus vannamei | reverse complement strand
CCTGGAGTTACGAGCCCTGATAGCCCGAGTAATGCCCGGAGGAGACACTCGGGCAGCAGACCCCGGCAGACCCCGGCAGACCCCGGCAGACCCCGGCAGACCCCGGCAGACTCGCCCGTTCGCTCGTCCTTGGGATCTTCCGGGTTGAAACCACGCTTGTTTGAGAGTGGTTTGTGTCTGGTTGTTTTGTGATGGGTTTGGGGAACTTGCTTTGTTTGTTTGTTTGTTTAGAATGGCATTTTATTTGTCTGTTTAGACCGCGTTTGTTTGTGTGTCTGTTTGTTTGTGATGGGTTTGGGGAACTTGCTTTGTTTGTTTGTTTGTTTGTGATGGGTTTGTGGAACTTGCTTTGTTTGTTTGTGATGGCTTTGTGGAGCTTTTTTTTTCTTTCATTTTATCTGTCTGTTTATACCACGCTTGTTTTGTTTGTTTTCCTGTCTTTTTATCTGTCTGTTTAAATCACGCTTGTTTTCGCGTGGTTTGTGTCTGTTTCTTTGTGATGGGTTTGTGGAACTTGCTTTGTTTGTTTGTTTTGTTTCTGTTTTTTATCTGTCTGTTTAAACCGCGTTTGTTTTTGTGTTGTGTGTGTGTGTGTCTGTTTGTTTGTGATGGCTTTGGAGACCTTGCTTTTGTTTGTTTGTTTGTCTTTTTTGCCATACTTTGGATATATGCCTGTCTGTTTGTTTTGGCTTCGTACACCTTGTTTGTTTTTTTGTTTATTTTTTTCCTGCCTTTCTAAAACTCGTTTGTTTTCGCGTTGAATGTTTGTGTCTGTTTGTTTGGAATGGCTAAGTTTACCTTCGTTTTTTTCCCTGCCTGTGCATTAACCTCGTTTGCTTGCACGTTCTCTTTTTGCGTTTGCTTATCTTTGTTTGTATCTCTTTGTTTGCATTGGTATCGTCTGTTTATCTGTTTTTGTGTATATATTTTCTCATATAAAATCGATTCGAATTCTTTATGTTTGTATATAAAAAATACCAAGAATCTCGCAGTGTGTTTTCGTTTGTTTCTTTGCAGTGTTTTCCTGTGTTTACTGTTCTTATTTATTGTTTTCTTTTGTTGCTTTCTCGTTTATTTATCTATTCCTCTCCTGCAAACGTGTTTTTGCAATATCTAAACAAATATATTCAATATGTATGAACATCAAATCAAACCCTTCCTTTCTTTCTTTCTTTCTTTCTTTCTTTCTGTTTAAACAATTTCGTAAATTCAAGCAGGATAATTTAGACTCCTCAGTCTGCCAAAATTATATTCAAAGAACCAAATACACTTATCTCTTCCCCGCGACTATGGTCATATCTTTACCTTATTCGTAAATGCTTATTTCCATTTCGCCAATTTGCATTTACATAAATACAACCGCTCTTATTCTCTCTTTCTTTTATTCTCTCTCTCTCTCTTTCCGGTTATTTATATAACTAGCGTTGTTAATTTATCTATTTCCCCATCATCGTCTGTCTGTCTGTCTGTCTGTCTGTCTCTGTCTGTCTCTCTCTCTTTCTCCCTCTTTACCTTCAATCTCTTTCATTCCCTCTCCTTCCCTCCCTTTTTCTTTCTCCTCCCTCTATTTCTCTCTCTCTCTCTCTCTCTCTCTCTCTCTCTCTCTCTCTCTCTCTCTCTCTCTCTCTCTCTCTCTCTCTCTCTCTCTCTCTCTCTCTCTCTCTCTCTCCTCTCTCTCTATCTCTCTCCTCTCTCTCTATCTCTCTCTCTCTCTCCCTCTCTCTCTCTCTCTCTCTCTCTCTCTCTCTCTCTCTCTCTCTCTCTCTCTCTCTCTCTCTCTCTCTCTCTCTCTCTCTCTCTCTCTCTCTCTCTCTCCCTCTCCTTCCTTCCTTCTCCCTCCCTCCCTTTCTCTTTCTCCTCCCTCCCTCCCCCCCCTCTCTCTCTCTCTCCCTCTCTCTCTCTCTCTCTCTCTCTCTCTCTCTCTCTCTCTCTCTCTCTCTCTCTCTCTCTCTCTCTCTCTCTCTCCTTCCTTCCTTCCTTCCTCCCTCCCTCCCTTGTCCTTCTCCTCCCTCCCTCCCTATCCTCTCTCTCTCCCTCCCTCCCTCTCTCCCTCCCTCCCTCCCTCTCTCTCTCCCTCCCTCTCTCTCTCTCTCTCTCCTCTCCCCTGTTTGTAATGCCTGCTTACCGCCTAATTTACACCTCCTTGGGCCCGTTTCTTCCCTTCTCGGCGCCGCACTCAGCAGGGGAATCCCCGAAAATGCGTTCTATTTGTCCGAGCTTACGACTCGGAGGGAGCGAGTTGACGGTGTCGCTCCCGGACGCCAAAAAAAAAAATAAATAAATACCACCCTTTATTTTCTGCCTCCTGTATTTTCCGTGGGTGTTCAGGGGGGGGAGGTAGAGAGGGGGTAGGGGTGGGGGTAAGGGTTGGGGAGTGGGGGTAGGGGTGGGGGTTGGAGGGTGGGGGTAGGGGTGGGGTTGGGGGTGGGGGTTGAGGGTGTAGGTGGGTGGGGTGGGGGTTGAGGGGGTAGGGGTGGGTGGAGTGGGGGTGGGGAAGAAA
>NC_091584.1:4566476-4576359 GCF_042767895.1 Penaeus vannamei | reverse complement strand
CCCTCCCTCCTTCCCCCGCTCCCCCTTCTCTCTCTCTCTCTCTCTCTCTCTCTCTCTCTCTCTCTCTCTCTCTCTCTCTCTCTCTCTCTCTCTCTCTTTCTCTCTCTCTCTCTCTCTCTCTCTCTTTACCTCTCCTTCCTCCCTTCCTCCCTCCCTCTCCCTCCCTCCCTCCCTCCCTCCCTCCCTCTCCCTCCCTCCCTCTCTCTTGCTCTTTATTTCTTAATTATTGTGCTGTTGTGTAGTGTGTCGTGACAACCATTGTCAGTGTTGCTTTTATCAGTAAAAATGCCTGTAGTATTTGTAGTGTTTTATCAATCATCGTGTTTTTGCGTGGTGTGTAATGATCATATAACTGGTAGCTGTAGTGATGATTGTCGTTTGGTCACAATTACGCCTTTTTGGGGTTCTGATTAGAAAGGATGAAATGGTTTTGTTGATTACCATAGCTGTTGCATCGATCGTTATGGAGGGAGGAGGAGGAGGAGGAGGGATGGGAGGAAGGAGGGGAGGAGGAGGAGGGATGGGAGGAAGGAGAGGGAGAGGGGATGGGAGGTAGGAGGAAGGGAGGGGAGGGAGAAGTAGGTAAGGAGCGGAGGAGGGGAAGGAGGAGAGAGAGGGGATGGGAGGTATGGAGGAGTGAGAGGGGATATGAGGAAGGAGGGGGAGGGGATGAGAGGTAGGAGGAGGGAGGAAGGGGATTAAGGATATGAGGAAGGAGGGAGGGGAGTGGGAGGTAGGAAGAGTGAGGAGGGGGAAGGGGAAGAGAAGGTTGTAGGAAGTAGGAAGAGGGGGTGGGGAAGAAGCAGGGAGAGGGAGGGATGAAGTGTGTTGGCGTTCCGACAGGACGAGGAAGAAAAGGGGGAAGAGGAAGGGGAGGGAGAAAAGGGGAAGTAGACGAGAAAAGAAGAAGGAAATGGGGGAAACGCAGACAGAGGGAAGAAGGAAGGGAGAAAGGGAGATTCCAGAGAGAGAGATTGGGAGAGAGAGAGAGAGAGAGAGAGAGAGAGAGAGAGAGAGAGAGAGAGAGAGAGAGAGAGAGAGAGAGAGAGAGAGAGAGAGAGAGAGAGAGAGAGAGAGAGAGAGAGAGAGAGAGAGAGAGAGAGAGATTCCAGGGAGAAGACGCGAACCAACCACACGTACCTTCACACGCCGTAACCTAATCAACCCCAGCCCCTGTAATACAAAACGCAGTGACGAATACACATAAGTAATAACGAGGTGGCCTTTGTAACGGTTGTTGCCGTGTTAGCAAGATTGATATCGATGGCACGGCTGTAGTTTTGGGTGTTTTATGGCCTCCTGTAATAAAAGCGAACAGAAACGCTTACAAATAACTGTTCGGCGAAGTGGATACATGTAGAATTATTACCTTCAGTATTGCGCAACCGAATGCAAATGTGTCAGGAGGTGATGCTCGGTTCCCAACCCCTTCCACGCTCGCTGGAGGTCGTATCGTAACTCACCGCGCACCGTATTCCCCCCCCCCCCCCCTTTTAAAAGCACACACACATACCCTCAATAAAAGAGAAAAAAAAATCATTCGCAAATATAACGAATTCTAATGCCAACTGTTCTCCTCCTCCCCTTCGCACATTCCTCGCCCGTATGGAAACCCGGACAGACGAACAAATAATTACACCTCTTGTTTCTAAATCCTCCTCCTCCTCGCGTCCTCCTCCCTCCTCCCTCCTCCTCCTCCTCTTCTTCTTCTTCTTCTCCCTCGTCCTCCTCCTCCTCCTCCCCTTTCGTCCTCCTCGTCCTCCTCCTCCTCGTCCTCCTCCTCCTCCTCCTCCTCCTCCTCCTCCTCTCCTCCTCCTCCTCCTCCCTCCTCCTCCTCCTCCTCCCTCCTCCTCCCTCCTCGTCCTCCTCCCCTCCTCGTCCTCGTCGTCCTCGTCCTCGTCCTCCTCCTCTTCTTCTTCTTCTTCTTCTCTTCTCCTCCTCCTCCTCCTCCTCGTACCTCCGTACTCCTCGTCCTCCTCCTCGTCCTCCTCCTCCTCCTCCTCCTCCTCCCTCCCTCCTCCTCCTCCTCCCTCCTCCTCCTCCTCCTCCTCCTCCTCCTCCTCGTCCTCCTCCTCCTCCTCCTCGTCCTCGTCTTCCTCCTTCCTCCTCCTCGTCCTCCCTCCTCCTCTCACTCCTCCTCCTCCTCCTCCTCGTCCTCCTCCTCCTCCTCCTCCTCCTCCCTCCTCCTCGTCCTCGTCCTCGTCCTCCCTCTCCTCCCTCCTCCTCCTCCTCCCTCCTCCTCGTCTCCTCGTCCTCGTCCTCGTCCTCGTCCACCTCACTCCTCCTCGTCCTCCTTCTCCTCCGCCTCCCTTCCCTCCTCCCACTCCTCCTCCTCTCCTCCTCCTCCTCACTCACTCCCTCGTCGTCCTCCTCCTCCTCCCTCACGTCCTCGTCCTCCTCCTCCTCGTCCTCCTCCCTCCCTCCTCGTCCTCCTCCACTCCCTCCCTCCTCCCTCCTCCCTCGTCCTCCTCCTCCTCCTCCTCCTCCTCCTCATCCTCCTCCTCCTCCTCATCGTCCTCCTCCTCCTCCTCTCCCTCGTCCTCCTCCTCCTCCCTCCTCCTCCTCCTCGTCCTCGTCCTCCTCCTCCCTTCCTCGTCCTCGTCCTCGTCCTCCCTCCTCCTCCTCCTCCTCCTCCTCCTCGTCCTCCTCGTCCTCCTCCTCCTCCTCGTCCAAGTCCTCCTCCTCCTCCTCCTCCTCCTCCTCCTCCTCCTACACTCCTCGTCCCTCCTCCTTCCTCCCTCCTCCTCGTCCTCGTCCTCGTCCTCCTCCCTCCTCCTCCTCCTCCCTCGTCCTCCCCTCGTCCTCGTCCCTCCTCCTCCTTCCTCTCTCCTCCTCCTCCTCGTCCCTCCTCCCTCGTCCTTCCTCCCTCCCTCCTCCCTCCTCCTCCTCCTCCCTCCTCCTCTTTCATCGTCCTCCTCCTCCTCTCTTCCTCTCCTCGTCCTCCTCCTCCCTCCCTCGTCCTCGTCTTCTCCCTCCTCCCTCCTCCTCCCTCCTCGTCCTCCCTCCTCGTCCTCCTCCTCCTCGTCCTCCTCCTCTTCATGCCTCCTCCTCCTCCTCCTCCTCCTCCTCCTCGTCCTCCTCTTCCTCCCTCCTCGTCCCTCCTCCTCCTCTCATCCATCATCATCATCATCATCATCATCATCATCATCATCATCATCGCCCCTCCTCCTCCTCCCTCCCTCCTCGTCCTCCCTCCTCCCTCCTCCTCCTCCTCCTGCTCCTCTTCCTCCTCCTTCTTCTCCTCCTCCTCCTCCTCCTCCTCCCTGCGTATACACACGAGGCTGACTAACGCCCTTGCAATGCCGGATGCCAAGAGCCAGACTTGCAGTGCAACTAAACCCCTCACAGATCCTTGGCCAA
The DNA here is from genome assembly GCF_042767895.1 of Penaeus vannamei. Lineage (NCBI taxonomy): Eukaryota > Metazoa > Arthropoda > Malacostraca > Decapoda > Penaeidae > Penaeus > Penaeus vannamei. The sequence goes on along the minus strand of NC_091584.1, from coordinate 4,572,999 downwards.
CTGGCACCCCTTTTCTCTCTCCACATGACGCTTATCATTCAAACTTTCCCTACGCCATAAAGAGTGAGTTTACGAGCTTGCAACACTCGTATGCGAGCGTCCTGGTGGTGTCGCGTGAGTAGCGGGTGTCCTTGCGTTCTCATTCCTCATAATTTCGCGTCTCGTGCTACTAGGAGGGAGAAAAATATTTTTGGGGCGATTTTTTTTTTCTTTTCTTTTCTCTCTCTCGCTCTCGATCTCGCTCTCGCTCTCTCTCTATCTCTCTCTCTCTCTCTCTCTCTCTCTCTTTCTTTCTCTTTCTCTCTCTCTCTCTCTCTCTCTCTCTCTCCCTCCCTCCCTCCCTCCCTCCCTCCCTCTCTCTCTCTCTCTCTCTCTCTCTCTCTTTCTTTCTTTCTTCTTTTTTTCCTTGGTCATGCGGTACGCTCTTAGGATGAGTCATGTATTTCAGATTTTTGTTTTTCTTTTTTCTTTTTCACTGTCTTCTCTATTTTCTATTTTGTTGTTGATGCTTCGCTAGACTTACCTGTTTACTAATTCCCATGTAATTGATATTCCTTCCTCCTCCTTCTTCTATTCTGTTTACCTAACCCTTCCTTTATTTTTGCTCTTCTACTCGATCGACTTTCGTCTTTCCCTCTCCTTTGTCTTTTCCTTTTCTTCGTCTTCCCTTCCTCCTTCCTTTACCCTTTTCCCTTCTCTTCGCTCGTCCTGTCTCTCTTTTCGTCTTCCACTCTCTCGTTCTCTCTATCACTCTATCTCTCTCTCTTTCTATCTTCCTAAATATGTTTCTTCTATCCTTGATCTTCTCTCTCTCTCTCTCTCTCTCTCTCTCTCTCTCTCTCTCTCTCTCTTTCACTCACACTCTCTCATTCTCTCTCTCTCTTTTTCTCTTTCACTCTTTCTCTCTTTCTCTCTTTCTCTCTCCTCTCTCTCTCTCTTTCTCTTTCTCTCTGTCTCTTTCTCTCTCTCTCTCTCTCTCTCTCTCTCTCTCTCTCTCTCTCTCTCTCTCTCTCTCTCTCTCTCTCTCTCTCTCACTCTCTCTCTCTTTCTTTCTCTCTCTCTCTTTAACTCTCTTTCTCTTTCTCTCTCTCTCTCTCTCTCTCTCTCTCTCTCTCTCTCTCTCTCTCTCTCTCTCTCTCTCTCTCTCTCTCTCTCCTCCCTCCCTCCCTCCCTCCCTCCCTCCCTCTCTCTCTCTCTCTCTCTCTCTCCCTTACCCTTTCTTCTCGTGCCCCCTGGAAAAAAGACAAAGTAAAATGGACAGAGGATAAACTAGCACCTCCGGCCCGTGATTACGCAGATCGTCTTAATACCTTACTGCTAATACGCACAGTGGTAATCGCCGAGTCGGGGGCAGTACAGAGCTATAAGCGCCCAGAAAAAATGGCATCTCGGGGCAAGATAATGCGGAGGAGAAGGTATTACAAGCAAACAGTATTCATCAACTCTTTATCGAGGGTAAGAAAGTGGTAGGAAGGAGGGGGCGAACGAGGGGAAAGCAGAGTTTAGATGAGGGAAGGATATGGTGAAGACGAGCCAGACGCTAGATGAAGATAACGAAGTTTACCATGAAAGGATAGTGAGATTCCCGTTTTCTGTCATATTCAGCGTCTCTGACGTCATCATCTGCGCTTGGCAAGCTTGGCTATCTAAAAGAATATGAATATTTAGATAATAATTATAAGTTCATAAGTAAAAGGAGGATTAAAAGCAACGTTTGATATTCTTTGTATGATATATGGTGCAGGCAAGTTGGGAAAATAATGGAAAAAATATTTATATATATGTAGCTCGAGTTTGAAAGGGAAAAGAAAATTACATTTCCAACAGCTGACAGAGGAAAATGAAGAAATAGATAAATAAATTCCACACTGAAATAGAATATAAATGAAATAAAAGAACTATAGGATTTAACAAGCACTTACATACATGCACAAAAATAGAAAGATAGATAGGCAGAAAGATAAACAAAGGGACGATATTCATGTAATTAGTTTCTTTTTTAATTTTCCACCAAATTGAAACAAACAAACAAAAACACTTTTACCGGGAAAGAAACGGATTAAAACAATTCTCGAAATGTTTCATAAATAACAAAATATTTTTAGTTTTTAATCTATCCAATTTTTTCTTTCTTTTTTTCCACTTTCTTGTTTGACAGATTTTAACATCCTGTGTAGAGAAAAAAAAAAAAACTTTTACCAGACATGCACGCTTTTGCTCTTACCAAAAACTAACAATATATACATATATATGTATTTGTTTTTACTCCTGCCCCCTTTTTTAATATTAGATTACGGAATGGGTCGTGTTGACGCACCAAAAAAAAAAAAAAAAAAAAAAAAAAAAAACAGAAATAGCCCTTATTGAATCTGAAGCATTAAGCACAAACTACAATAGCGAACGTGTAAACATTTCACTTCGCCCCAGACTCAAGGGGTATGGGGGGGGGATGGGTAGGGGGCGGGGGTGACAGTAGGGGGTATGGGGGAGGGGGGTGGATAGGGGGCGGGGATGACAGCAGGTGGGGTGAGGTAGGTAGTTGGGGATTAGGTATTAGGGAGAAGGGATGGGTAGGTGGTGGGGGAAATGAGGGTGGGGGGTAGGGAGATGGGTAAATTGTAGAGAGATGGGGAAGTGGGTGAGGGGCAAGTAGGTGGGAGAGGGATGGGTAACGGTGGGAGGAGGGGGAGGGGAGGGGTAAGTGGTCGAAAATAGGGAGAGAGGGGGGTAGGGAGATGGGGTAAATTGGTAGAAGGATGGGGAAGTGGGTAGGTAGTGGGTGAGGGGGGGCAATGTAGGTGGGAGAGGGATGAGTAGGAGGAAGGCTGGGGAATGGGTAATGGCGGGGGGAGGGGCAGGAAGTAATGGTGGGGGGAGGGGAGGGGTAGAGGTGGGGGAGAAAGATAAAGTGAAGAGATGGGGGGGGGTAGGTAGGTGGTGTAAGTGGGGGGAGAACTTTTGCTTTTGCTCGATATGTGTGTGTGTGTGTGTGTGTGTGTATGTGTGTGTGTATGTGTGTGTGTGTGTGTGTGTGTGTTTCTATGTGTGTGTGTGCATGTGTGTATGTGTGTGTGTGTGTGTGTGTGTGTATGTGTGTGTGTATGTGTGTGTGTGTGTGTGTGCGTGTGTGTGTGTGTGTGTGTATGCGTGTGTGTGTGTGTGTAAATATATGTGAGGAAGATGGGTAATAATAGGTGATGGGTATACGGCTAGAAGAGGGGTAAGTTGCGATAGATATATAATGCTGAATAGATAAGCAGTGATGGAGGAAGATGGGAAGAAGTGGGACGTTTAGTGGGGGGGCAGGGGAGAGAGGAGAGTGAGGGTGGGAGGGAAGGAGCCAGGGAGAGAGAGAGGGAGGAGGGAAGGAGCCAGGGGAGTGAGGGAATGTGAGGGAGCCAGGGAGTGAGGGAGCCAGTGAGGGAGCCAGGGAGTGAGGAGGGGAGCCAGGGAATGAGTGAGCCAGCGAGTGAGGGAGCCAGGAAATGAGTGAGCCAGGGAGGGAGGGAGGGAGAGAAGGAGCCAGGGAGGGAGCCAGGGAGTAAGGGAGCCAGGGAGAGAGGGAGTGAGCCAGGGAATGAGGGAGCCAGGGAATGAGTGAGGGAGGGAAGGAGCCAGGGAGTGAGTGAGCCAGGGAGGGAGCCAGGGAATGAGTGAGCCAGCGAGTGAGGAGCCAGTGAGGGAGCCAGGGAGTGAGGGAGGGAGCCAGGGAATGAGTGAGCCAGCGAGTGAGGGAGCCAGGAAATGAGTGAGCCAGGGAGAGAGGGAGCCAGGGAATGAGTGAGCCAGGAAATGAGTGAGGGAGCCATGGAGTGAGGGAGCCAGCGAGTGAGTGAGCCAGCGAGTGAGTGAGCCAGGGAGCCAGGGAGCCAGGGAGGGAGCCAAAGTGTCTGAAAGTGACGTCAAATGTGATGGCGAAAGTGATGCGTCCTTATTTCCATATATACGAGAGTGCCAGGGAGGGCATTCTCCATTCTTCAAAATTACGCGATACCTATGCTAAGAGCTCGCTTGGAGGGAAGAGGAAAAAAACGGATGATAAACAGATGACACGAAGGAGGGAAGTAAAGGGGGGAATTAGAGAGAGGGGAAGGCGAAGGTATGTGTGTTTATCTAAGGGTAATGGGAGGTGTTTATCTAAGGGTAATGGGAGTTTTTTTTTTTTTTTAACAAGCAAGACGTAATTTCGGCAGTTTTATCGGACGAAACATCCAATATAATAACCTGAAACTTTGTGTACTTAGGATACATTTCAAAAGCTGGTATTCCCCCCCCCCCCCACCTTCTTGGGCAATTTATTCACTCCCTTATAAGGAAGATGAAGAGGAGAAGGATGGAAGAGAAAGAGGAGGAAGAGGAAGAGGAGGAGGAGGAGTGGGAGTGTGTACTTAGGATACATTTCCAAAGCTGGTATCCCCCCCCCCACCTTCTAGGGCAATTTATTCACTCCCTTATAAGGAAGATGAAGAAGAGGAGGAGAAGGATGGAAGAGAAAGAGGAGGAAGAGGAAGAGGAGGAGGAGGAGTGGGAGTGTGTACTTAGGATACATTTCAAAAGCTGGTATTCCCCCCCCCCCCTTCTTGGGCAATTTATTCACTCCCTTATAAGGAAGATGAAGAGGAGGAGAAGGATGGAAGAGAAAGAGGAGTTAGAGGAAGAGGAGGAGTGGGAGGAAGAGGAGTAGGAGGAAGAAAAGGAGGAGGAGTAGGAGGAAGACGAAGAGGAGGGGGAAGAAAGGAGGAAGAGGAGGAGTGAAGAAAAGGAGGGAGTAGGGGGAAGACGAGGAGAAGTGAAGGAAGAGGAGGAGGAAGAAAAGGAGGAGGGAGTAGGAGGAAGAGGAGGAGTAGTAGGAAGAGGAGTAGGAGGAAGAGTAGGACGAGCAGCAGGAGGAAGAGGAGGAGTAGAAGGAAGAGGAGTGGGATGAGGAAGAGGGATACAAGTAGGAGGAGGAGGAGGAAAATGGGTATAGGAGGAGGAAGAAGAGAAGTGGGATAAAGAAGAGGAATACAAGGATGATGATGAGGAGGAAACTAAATAAAGGAGGAAAAGAGAAGAGGAGGAGGAGGAGAAAAAGGAAGAAGGAAGAAGAATAACGCTTATGTCCTTTTCTGCTGTCGGAAACGGTTCCCCTTCCAACCCGACCACTGAGTGTAAAAGTCTCTTGACACTCCCTGTAATATTTGGAAACTAATGGTAACTTCCAGTAGATGTGCGGTCATTGCCTTGTTTGGCGTGCTAGTGTGTGTGCTTGCTTGTTTGTGTGTGTTTGTTTGTTTGTGTGTTTGTGTGTGTGTTTGTGCGTTTGTGTTTACTTGTTTGTGATTGTGTGTGTTTGCTTGTTTGTGTGTTTACTTGTTTGTGTGTGTGTGTTTACTTGTTTGTTTGTTAGTTTGTTTGTGTTTACTTGTTTGTCTGTGTGTTTGCTTGTTTGTTTGTGTGTTTGCTTGTTTGTTTGTGTGTTTACTTGTTTGTTTTTGAGTGCTTGTATTTGTTTGTTTGTGTTTCCTTGTTTGTTTGTGTGTTTACTTGTTTGTTTGTGTGTATTTTGCTTGTTTGTTTGTGTTTACTTGTTTGTTTGTGTGTGTTTCCTTGTTTTTGTGTGTGTTTTATTGCAATTACTTCATTTACCAACGCTTTGCCTTTACTAATTTACCTCGAAGCAACAATTTTCCGCCGCAAAAAAAAAAAAAAAAACTTTCACCATCAGAACGACCACCAAAAAAAAATCCCAGGACACCGCGACGTCCCAGAACCAAGACCTCCCTTCCCTTCCCTTGTTCCCAGGACCAAAAAGAGGCCTTAAGGAACCCCACAAGGACTCTTCCCTCCCCCCCCCCACCCTCCCACCCTCAAATAGTCTTTTTCTCTCCCTCTTCCCATTCATCGACCGGCATTTCCAGCAGCTTCTAACGCCCCTCGTAAAGTTTGTTTACCTCTCCCAGTCCTAGCATTTCCCGAAACTTACTAACTTAATTTTCCCTTCCCGCCCCACATTCCTACATGTGTACCGCAGACGTCGCTTTGTTACAGTTATTGTTTGTTTGTTTTGTTTTTGTTCCGCGCAATACTTCCATGTTGGAAAAGGAGAGAGAGAGAGAGAGAGAGAGAGAGAGAGAGAGAGAGAGAGAGAGAGAGAGAGAGAGAGAGAGAGAGAGAGAGAAAGAGGGGGAGGGAGGGAGGGAGGGAGAGAGGGAGGAGGGAGGAGAGGAGAAGAGAGAGAGAGAGAGAGAGAGAGAGAGAGAGAGAGAGAGAGAGAGAGAGCGAGAGAGAGAGAGAAAGGGAGGTGGGGAGGGAAGGAGGGAGAGAGGGAGGGAGGGAGGAATGAGAGAGAGAGAGAGAAAGAGAGGGAGAGAGGGAGGGAGAGAGAGAGAGAGAGAGAGAGAGAGAGGAGAGAGGGAGGGAGGGAAGGGAGGGAGGGAGAGGAGAGGGGAGAGGGAGAGGGAGAGAGAGAGAGAGAGAGAGAGAGAGAGAGAGAGAGAGAGAGAGAGAGAGAGAGAGAGAGAGAGAGAGAGGGGCGGGGAGA
>NC_091584.1:4546476-4551476 GCF_042767895.1 Penaeus vannamei | reverse complement strand
GTGTGCGTTCGTGTATATGTGTTCGTGTGCATGTGTGTGTGTTCGTGTGCATGTGTGTGCGTTCGTGTATATGTGTGTGTATTCGTGTGCATGTGTGTGTATTCGTGTTCATGCGTTCGTGTGTGTGTTCATATGTGTGTTCGTGTGTCTGTCCCTCCGACTATCATAATTCTCCCCTTCCCCATTCTTTATTCCCTTCTTTATCCCCAACACAAAACCCGCCATCGCCACTCGCCACAGTCTGCGTCCGAATCCCTAGCCTCAGCCATGGATCCGGCCACGGCTTCGGCTTAGATAGACAGATCGGTCACGTGATCGAGGGATTACTGGAGCTTCGAAAGATTTAGCTCCGGATAACAGTAGTAATCTCTCTATGTTTACATTTGAATGTTTAGAGCAAATAGAAATTTCATAACGGATTATCTTTCAAAATTCCGTTGTAATTTCTTTTGCTAATTTGATTTCATTTGATTCTTGTATTTAGTTTGTTTTTATTATATTGGAAATAATGAAATATAGAACGGATCTGATGTGCTGTAATAACAAATTAATAAAATACTAAGATAACATAATGGCATAATTGATCAAATAACGTATTTTGATTTAAGTTTAGAAGAAAAAAAATAATATCAACCAATGAGAAAGATTTATAAAAGTTCGAACAGTAAATAAAAAAAAAAAAATCTTTATCATCTAAAAAAAAAAAAAAAAAAAAAAAATCACAAAAAAAACAACTTTTTTTATCACAACTTTCTTACCTGTAACCCATCGATACTTGGTGAGGGCGTGGGTATCCCGAGCGTGGGCGTGGTGAGCCGCCCACACGCCCAGCAGGAGGCAGGGTAACCAACTTCGTAGTGCCGAAGGTGCCATGTTGGTGCCACTTACGATGTCCTCACTGTCGGGGTCAAAAGGTCAAAGGTTAAGACTCTGGTTTGTCTATATATAGTTATATATTAAATGCGATATATCATTGATGGTGTTTTTAGTGCTATTATTACTGTAAGTGTGATTATCCTTATTATCATCTTTATATTTATTGTTATTATCATTATCATTACTATCATTATCATCATCATTATCATTATCATCATCATTATCATTTTCATCAATATCAATATTATCATTATTGTTATCATTATTATCATTATTGTTATCATTATTATCATTATTGTTATCATTATTATCATTATTGTTATCATTATTATCATTATTGTTATCATTATTATCATTATTGTTATCATTATTATCATTAATGTTATCATTATCATCATAATTATTATTACCATCATCATCATAATCATTATCATTTTCCTCATTATCATTACCATCATTATCATAATCACTATTATCATTATTATCATTATCATTACCATTATCATTATCATCATTAATATCATCATCAGCAGCATTATCTTTATTATCATTATCATCATTTTCATTTGCATTGTTATCATTATCATCATAATCTTTATCATCAGTATCGTTATGGAAATCAGTATCATTACTATACTAATTACGGAATATGAGTTCAGTATAAGTACCAAAGAAAGAGAGAAACTAACAAATTTCACTCTATTTCTCAATGTCTCTTTTACATAAATCCAATTTTAACGTAAACATCTATTTCACAACGATACGATACCATCACTATTACATAACTATCTCACACACGACACTCGACGAGAGAAGAAGAAAAAAAAAAAAAAAAGTAAAAAAGAAAATGAAAATATTACGAAGTGGCATCTCCTCTCGAAGACACCGAATAAGGGGGGGGGGGAATCGAGATGTGAAAATATCTTCTTAGGTTTAATCAGGAAGGAGTTGGAAGACAATCAGCCTGACTGCATTAATACCCCGCCCCCCCCCCCCGCCCCCCCAATCCCTTTGAAATTGGATCCCTAGATTATAATCACGGTTGGAATACACACACGTACACGCAGACACACACACGCACACACACACATATATAAAGACACACGCACACACATAAAGACACACACACACAAACACGCACAATACACACAAAGAAGGCTTTCACACACACACAACACACGCACACACACACACACGCACGTACACACAAACACACATACACACACACATACACTCACACACACACAGCACAACACACACACACACACACACAAACAGGCACACATACACAAAGCAATATATTTATACAATCTTACAAATACACATAGTCGTATTCATATGGCTATACATACACACGCTTACACATCCACATACACAATGATATACATACATACACGCTTACGCATACACACTCAGAGAGAGAGAGAGAGAATGAGTGAGAAAGAGAGAGAGAGAGAGAGAGAGAGAGAGAGAGAGAGAGAGAGAGAGAGAGAGAGAGAGAGAGAGAGAGAGAGAGAGAGAGAGAGAGAGAGAGAGAGAGAAAATTAAAGAGAGTTAGAGAGAGTGAGTGAGAGACAGAGAGATAGAATATATTTGGATATCTATGCATATGAATATAAACTCTATGAACTACACCCACTGACTTTCCAGACGGAGAATACATGCAAATGAACCTGGACCAAGATTGCATTTATCTGAAACCGAATCACTACACAACCCCCCTCCCCCCCTCCCCCCACCCCACCCTGTCCCCTCCACAAAACCCCCCACACACACCTGTGAACTCGGGCAAAGAGTCCAAAAGAAAGAAATAAATAAATGAATAATTAAAGACAAAAATTGATTTCCAATGATGGAAACTGAATTTGGATTTTCCGATTCCAATACATGCCAGAGAGAAGGTGAGGGGGTGGAGGGTGGGGGGGATGGGGAGGGGGGAGGTGGGGGGGGCTTATGAATCAATTCGAAATTAGATTCTGCTGGACAAGTTAATGCAATATACGCATCATTGTTGATTCTTCCATAGAGACATATCCTGTTAGAAAAAGGATTGGGAAGGATAACATTTGGAATCTCCGTTAAACCTTTGCTCTATATATGGGTTACATATCTGGGATTTACATGTATACACACACACACACACACACACACACACACACACACACACACACACACACACACACATATATATATATATATATATATATATATATATATATATATATATATATATATATATATATATATATTATAGATATTTATATATACAAAAATATGTGTGTGTGTGTGTGTGTGTGTGTGTGTGTGTGTGTGTGTGTGTGTGTGTGTGTGTGTGTGTGTGTGTGTGTGTGTGTGTGTGTGTGTGTGTGTGTCCATATACGTACACATATACATACAGCCATGCACACGTCCTGTTATGATGCGTGATCGTGCTCTTAAAATACAAAACACAAAATCCTATTATGCTTCATTCATAAACTATCCATCATCCCATATAAACTGCAGTGAAAGTTTGATTGCATAATTGTATCTAATTGAAATAGCCATTGATCGTGAATTATGAGAATATGTTTATCGACACAAACGTTGGAAAATAAAATAAAAGGGCTCAGACACCGTAAGTAAAAGGGACTGACACAACCAACCCACGAACTAAATGGATCAAAAAGACCTTCTTTCTCTGAGCTTCATTCTTTGAACTTCATTCTCTAAGCAAAAACCTCGCGATCAGTCAGGAAATATCCAATGCAAAAATAGAGGCAAGTCATGCAACCCGCCTCAGTCCTTTCTCTTGCAGGAGGTTGCAATTTGAGAAGGATTCTTGCACGGTCGTGTGCGGGAGGTGGAGAACCTCGGCTGCGGATACTTTTTTTTATGTCTGTCTGTCTCCGTTTTGCTATCTCTTTCTCTTTCTCTCTCTCTCTCTATCTATCTATCTATCTATCTCTTTCTCTCTCTCTCTCTCTCTCTATGTATCTATCTATCTCTCTCTTTCTCTCTCTCTCTCTCTCTCTCTCTCTATCTATCTATCTATCTATCTATCTCTCTCTCAATATCAATCCTTTCAAGATTATTCTTTAATCAAATTTCTAAATAATGTACATTTTGTTAAACGAATTTCTAAATTAATGTAGGATAGATATATGGTTACAGGAGTCGATAGATAAATCTATAAACTAACAGATGTATTTAATGTTAGTCAGTAAATCAGATACAGAGTCAACCTTTGTTATAAATTCCTTTTAAATGAACTTTTAATTTCATTTCTTTTTCATAATGTTAAGTGATTTTCTTCTTAATTGTACACAGATATATGTATGGTGTCAAGAGGTCAATAAATAAATGTATAGATCGATAAATATTGAAGATTAATCGCTAACCAATAAATCAGATACAGAGAGAAACATTGTTCTAAATTCCCCTTAAGAATCAAAGTTTATCATTATTATTATTATTATTATTATTATTACTGAAATTCTAAATAACTGCACAAATAAGTATATGGTTATAGGAGTCAGTAACAAGATATGGTTTTTAAAAAATCTATAGAAACATTTGATAAACAGTTCATCTATGTTCATGTTTTAAAGATTATTTATTCATTTTTTTCTTAAACAAAATTCAATAGATAGATATAGTTAAATAAACAAAGATACTTTCGATAAAAAGTCTATAACCTAAAACTAGAGAGAAGCAACCTTTGTTCCAAATTCCTAAAGACAAATTTGATTTTTTCTCTGAATGACTATGATAGATTTATTGCAAAACATTAAGTCAAATAATTAAGATTCCTAAGCATCAGCCTCCCTAAGAGGAGATTTATCCGCTGTCAAACATGAATTATTGAACAACATGAACAAAGCGTAGGATAAAAATAGACATAAATCTTTGAGGAAAAAGATTCTCTGAGGATAATTAACCACAATCAAACGTGGATAATAATAATAATTACTAAACATGAATAGGATAAAGTCAGAAATAAATCCTTGACGAAAAAGATTCAATTAGGATAATTAACCACAACCAAACGTGGATAATAATTAAAAAAAAACATGAATAGGATAAAGGCAGACTTAAATCTTTGACGAAAAAAAATCTATTAAGATAATTAACCACAATCAAAC
>NC_091584.1:4508976-4538976 GCF_042767895.1 Penaeus vannamei | reverse complement strand
TATATATGTATATATGTAAATATATGTATATATATATATATATATATATATGTATATATATATGTATATATATATGTACATATATATATATATTTTTATATATATATATATATATATATATATCTATATATACATATATAAATATATACATGTATAGATAAATAGATAGATACATGGACATGAATATATATATATATATATATATATGTATATATATATATATATATATACATATATATATATATATATATATATATATATATATATATACATATATATATATATATATATGTATATATATATATATATATATATATATATATATATATATATATATATATATATATATATATATATACATATATATATATATATATATATATATATATATATATATATATATATAACTACTTCTGCATCGATAGATTCATCATTTGACTTTTACTAATTCAAATGTAATACTTCATTGATACGTTAACAGGATTCATATCACTTTGCCAGAAATAGACAATACATCTAGCCTTCCAAACTTCGCCGCACAAAATAGTAATTGAAACGCGGGTTTCCGTCCGTAGAGTTTAACAGCGGCTCAATCACACTCGAAACAATGTGCAGCGCGTTTGCTTTCGCCGGAGACCTAGCGATCCCAGAACGTATCCTGCCGCCCACAACGCCGTCGTAGCGGATCTCCCCGCTATCAAAGCCGTCATTCAGAATCTCTGTTATCAGCGCTGAATCACCGTTGAAGCGAAACACGGGAACGGATAACGAATTTCCGTTCACAATAGCCGCGTATGTTAATGCCTGAGGAGCTGCTGAATTACCGACCGATACCAGGCGATCGCTGTGTGGATCTTCTGTGTGGATCTCCGTCGGTGTTATTCCGTCACGCTTATTACTCCATAATTCCCGTGAGAATCTGTTATTCGGTCGCTGTCTGGAGGCCCTGGCACGGAATTAGACTGCACGGAAGTATTGTGTAGTGCCGTACTCTGGCAGTAAAAGAAAGCTTGTCTGTTTTGTCTTTTCGGGGAAGTGGGATATACTGCGTGGTTCGAACTGATTCTAAATGATGGAATATAAGTATTACTGAAATACTGTTTTGTCCTGTTCAAAGATTCTGATAATGTCATCTGAAAGTAGCTTGATTAATATTATCTCAATGATTTTACTCTATAGGAACGACTGTGATATTTCTGTTTCTTAAAGATATGTCAATCTGTAGTTCTTTTCACGTAGAAAAGCAATAAAACGCATAGAAAAGGAAGCATCATATCCGTCAAACTTAATAAACGTAATAAAATGATATATACATCAAAATTTATAAATCTACCGATGACAAATGTTGGAAACTTTTCTCGCCGGGAATGTTAATTATCAGCAAAGCCAAATAAACTGGTGAGTTTTGTAACATGTAATCGAGTGCGTTGATAGATATTCTAATTATTTCATTCCTAACTTTTTGTAAGGAAACTATTAGAATATACCAGATCTATCAACACGTAATTAATGAATATCAAATTAAAAATGGTACAGTAATTAGTTGATAAATATATTTGTTACTAAGTTATATTTTACTTTTGATTTGTATTTCTTGTTTCAAGTTGCATTGTTTAATTGGTGTCTAAGGAGTAGATACACACATACGTGTAGACATATATAGATACACACACACACACACACATACATATGCATATACATGCATATGGATAGATAGATGTGTGAGACATATATAGTACACACACACACATATATATTATACATATATGTATATATACATATATATATGGATAGATAGATAGATCGATAGATAGATAGATAGATATACATATATATATATATATATATATATATATATATATATATATATATATATATATATATATATATATATATATATATATACATATATATATATATATATATATATATGTATGTATACATACTATATATCTATATATATCTTATATCATGTATCTATGTATCATATACATACACACATACACACACACACACACACACACATATGTGTTACATATATATATATATATGTATGAGAGAGACCTGACACTGAAGGACACAGACACTCCACCTCCATGATGTATAAAGGGTATATATAAATGTATATATATAATATATATATATGATATATAATGATATATATATGATATATGATAATAATAACAATATATATATGAAATGATATATAAATATATATATAAAAATTAATATATAATATATATATATATATATATATATATATATATATATATATATATATATAAATAGATAGATAGATAGATAGATAGATAGATAGATAGATAGATAGATAGATAGATAGATAGATAGATAGATAGATAGATAGATGTATACATACTTATATCTATATATCTATATCTATATTCATACACACGCACATACACACATATATATAGATAGATAGATACATGAATGTGTGCGTGTGCGTTTGAAAAATAGAGAGAGAGAGAGACTTGACACGAAGGACGCAGACACTCCACTCTCCATGAAAATGGTAAAAGAAATGATAATAACAATAATGATAACAATAATCATTATGATAATAATAATAATACCATTAATAATAATGATAATAATGATAAAAATAATAATAAAAATGGTAATGGTGAGAATACTAACAATGATAATGATGATGATGATAATGATGATGATAATAAAATAATAATAGTAATGAAAATAATAATAATAATAATAATAATAATAATAATAATAATAATAATAATGATAACAAGAATAATAACAAGAATAATAGTAATGATAATGATGATGATGATGATGATGATAATAATAAAGATAATAATAACAACAATAATGATGACAATGATAATAATAAGAATAAGAATAGTAATAAACCTAAATAGAAGACAATTCACCCAGGGATTTCCCTTATGCCTTTCCCCTGCCCCCCATCCCCCCCTACCCCCTATCCCACCCAACACCCCACCCCTCCTCTTCCCCCACCCCACACCACTACCCCACCTCTTCCCTGCCCCCTCTCCACCCCACACCCCTACTCCCTACATCCCTTTCTCTTCCCCTACCCCTCCCCTCCTCTCCCTACCTCCTTAATCTCTGCCCCCTTCCACCCCCTACCCTACCCTCCTTCCTTCCTTCCCTGCCCCTCCCTCTACCCCACCTCCTCTTCCCCTTATCCCCCACTCCTCCTCTTCCCCTCCCTCCCCATCCCCCACCCTCCTACTTCCCTAATTCTTCAGGACCTCCCTGAAAAATCATTTGATCGACAACCGCTCAGCATCCTATCAGCCATCGCCCAGCATGCACAGGCAATCAGAAGTCTGTATTCGGGAACAGTGTCTCGTTAACCGGCTTACTCTGACGAAGGATGAGGCGATCGTCGTGTCTAATGAGGCCTCGAGAGTTATTTTGAAGCGGGGATTATCGGGGTGTTTGTGTCGTCAGTGTGGCAGGGAGTGGGGAATGCGGAAGGCGAGGGTCAGTCACTGGGAAGGTTCTGCAGTTGTGTGTTTTATTTATTCTTTTCTTATTTCTATTGTTTTCATTTATTTATTTATTCTTATTTATTTTTTATTATGATTATCATTTGTGTGTGTGTGTGAGGCGAATGTGTGATTGATATCTTTTCATGAACAAATATTATCTTTCCCCCCCTATCTCTCTGTCTATCTATCTATCTATCTATATCTATCTACATATCTCGCTTTCTCTCTCTCTCTCTCTCTATCTATCTATCTACTCTCAATTCATCACTTCTATCATCATTCTATCCCCCTATCTATCTATCTATCTATCTATTCTCTTTCTCTCTCTCTATCTAATTATCAATCTCTAGCTCTCTCTCTCTCTCTCTCCCTCTCTCTATCTATCTACCTTTGTCTCTCTGCTCTCTTCTACGTATCTCTCCCTCTGCCCCTTTATTTCTCTCTCTCTCTCTCTCTCTCTCTCTTTCTTTCTCTTTCTCTCTCTCTCTCTCTTCTCTCTCTCTCTCTCTCTCTCTCTCTCTTCTCTCTCTCTCTCTCTCTCTCTCTCTCTACTTTACTTTCTCTCCCTCTCTGTCTGTTTATCAATCAACTATTCTCTCTCTCTCTTCTCCTCTCTCTATCTATATCTACCTTTGCCACCCCACCCCCCACCTCTCTCTCTCTCTCTCTCTCTCTCTCTCTCTCTCTCTCTCTCTCTCTCTCTCTCTCCCTCTATTCATCTACCTCTCTCCTTGCCAAACATCCTCTCCCCACCTCTCTCTAGCTCTCTCTCTCTCTCTCTCTCTCTCTCTCTCTCTCTATCTCTCTCTCTCTCTCTCTCTCTCTCTCTCTCTCTCTCTCTCTCTCTCTCTCTCTCACTCCCTCTCTCTCTCTCTCAAGTCATCGTAAGCAATATCCCCATCCACATTAGAGATATTCCAGTTATTACTATGTTATCATGTTTTTCCTTATTCCCCGCACTACCAGCTGTCACGAAATGGTTTTCAAATCATTCGTCGAGGAAAATATATTTCATATTCGGATTCCTCTTCCGTCTGTTTGTTTGAACAGAAATAAAACAATATTCGAGTCAGAGAGAGAGAGAGAGAAAAAAAGGCAGGGAATGCATTAACTAATATTGGAGCGGCGGCGTTTGGAAAAATGTTTATGTGTGAGTATATTCCTTTGAAAGCGCGTGGGTTGAAATACATTCTTATGTGAAAGTAAACATGCATGGATGTAAATGGGCAAATATATATTCACTATGAATATGCATATACACACACGCATGTATGTATGTATTTATGTGTGTATGTATGTATGTATGTATGTATGCATGTATGTATGTATGTATGTGTGTATGTATGTATGTATGTATGTATGTATGTATGTATGTATTCACGTATGTATGTATGTATGTATGCACGTATGTACGTATGTATATATGTATGCATGTATGTATGTATGTATCTATGTATGTATATATACATAACATACATCAGATGGATTGGTCAGACATGTGCATTATCCTCCCTTCCGCAGATTCCCGTGCATGCAATATCTTCCTTAATCAAACAGCTGCTTAATTCCAATTTGAACATCTCGCTCTCCACAGCCTCCGCCTTCTCCCTTATACCGACCACCCTTCACATAGACCGCCTGATCCTTCGGCTTGACCTGACCTCCCTTCGCTTCCGTTCACCTGTCCTCACCTGCCCTGTGTTCACCGCTATGCCTCTCCTTTCCCTTCCTTGTGCTTCCTCCTGTTCCCTTCCCCTTCAGACCTGAAGGTGGATTCAATAAATATATCTCTCAATAAGTCTAGTTTGTGCAGTTTGGGTTTTTCTATCATATATGTGTGCGTGTGTCCGTGTGAGTTTGTGCGGGTGGGTGTTTATCTCTGTCCTCGTATTTATATGTGTGTATGTGTGTGCAAATAAGTATTTGTGGGGGTGGCTGTTATACATCTGTGTTTATCGTATACATGTCATGTGCGCAATTTTCATATGTACGCATATCTATGCAGCTATTTAACTATCTATGTATTAATATGCTCATTTTGATATGTATATACATCTATTTAACTATCTATATATCCATATAATTATTTAAATATGCATCCACCTTGCTTCTTCCTTATGAAAAAGCTCACCTCTCTTCGCCTTTGCCCCAACTGCTCCCAAGTACACACCTGCCACCCCCACCCCCACCACCACCCCCACCCCCCGCCGCTCCCTCGTACCTGCAGCTGATACGACAACTCATACAATTCTAATTCAAATTGCTACATTATGCACGCCAACAAAGTGCTTGGCGAAGTCATCTAGCATTAGGGGATCGCGATCGCATCTGCATAATCATAAGCTTCATGGCACTTGGCTTCGAGCTCTGACTGACCTGTAATAACGGCAACGAAGAGGTCAACATCTGCTCTGGATTTGTTGGTATTATAATCCCTTCTGTTTTTTATCTCTTCTTTCTTCCCCCTACGTGCTAATTACCTTTCCTTGTCTCTTACTCCCTTGCCTCTTTCTCCTACGTGGTAACTACCTTCCTTATACTCTATCTCCCTCCCCTTCTTTAACTCCTCTTTTTTCCCTTATATGGCAGCTACTCTCCATGACCCATTCGACTCCCCTTCCTCCACTTGTCACCAACCTTCCCCTCCTCCCATTCCCTTATCCCTCCTGTCAGAAAGAAAAAGCGAGAGAGAGACAGACAGACAGACAGACAGACAGACAGACAGACAAAGAGAGAGAGAGAGAGAGAGAGAGAGAGAGAGAGAGAGAGAGAGAGAGAGAGAGAGAGAGAGAGAGAGAGAGAGGGAGGGAGGGAGGGAGGGAGGGAGGGAGGGAGGGAGGGAGGGAGGGAGGAAAAAAGAGAGACAGAGAGACAGAGATGTATATACTTGCACACAGTACATCCACAAAGACATACCATCATCTCTCTCTCTCTGTCTCTCTCTCTCTCTCTGTCTGTCTGTCTGTCTGTCTCTCTCTCTCTCTCTCTCTCTCTCTCTCTCTCTCTCTCTCTCTCTCTTTCTCTCACTTTCTCTCTCTCTCTGTCTCTTTCTCTCACCTTCTCTCTCTCTCTCTCTCTCTCTCCTTTCTCTCTCTCTCTCTCTCTTGCTCTCTTCTCTCTCTCTCTCTCTCTCTCTCTCTCTCTCTCTCTCTCTCTCTCTCTCTCCTGTATATATATATATATATATATATATATATATATATATATATATATATATATATATATATATATATATATATATATATGTGTGTGTGTGTGTGTGTGTGTGTGTGTGTGTGTGTGTGTGTGTGTGTGTCTCACACACACAATAATAATATTAATAATAATAATAATATATATATATATATATGTATACACACATACACACACACACACACACACGCACACACACACACACGCACACACACGCACACATATATATATATATATATATATATATATATATATATATATATATATATATATATATATATATATATATATATATATATATATATATATATATATATATATATATATATATATATATATATATATATATATATATATATATATATATATATATATATATATGTATATATATATGCATATATATATATATATATATATATATATTTATTTATTTATTTATTTATCATATATATATATATATATATATATATATATATATATATACATATATATGTATACATATAGATTTGTATAGCAGCTCAGTTCCAGCCTCCTGATCTCCTCGCTCCCCTTCGCCCCCCAAACGCCCCGAGGCGCTGGCGCTCGCAATCTCCTCCCTCAAATGACCCTGGAAATTCTCGTGCCAGGGGGGACATAAACCCGGGCCTGAAAGCAATAGGCGGAAGGCAAGCAACAAAGCAGCGTAAATACAGGCAAAGGCATTCTCCCCCTTCTCTCTCTCTCTCTCCCTCCCTCTTGGCCCCCTCTCCCTCTTTCTTTTCTTTTCTTCTTCTCGCTTATTCCCCCTTTTTCTTGGCTTTCTTTCTCCCTCCCTCTTTCTCTCTCTCTCCCTCTCTCTCTCTCTCTCTCTCTCTCTCTCTCTCTCTCTCTCTCTCTCTCTCTCTCTCTCTCTCTCTCTCTCTCTCTCTCTCCTCCCTCCCTCTCTCTCCTTCATTCCCTCTCCCTCCCTCCTTTCTCTCCCTCCCTGTCCCTCCCTTCCTCCTCTCCCTCCCTCCTCCCTCCCTCTCCTCTCTCCTCCCTCCCTCTCCCTGCTCCCTCCCTTCCTCCCTCTCTCTCTCCCTCTCCCTCCCCGTCCTCCTCCTTCTTTCTCTCTCTCCATCCTCCCTCCTCCTGTCCCTCCCTTACTCCCTTTCCCTTCCCTCCCTCCCTTCCTCCCTCCCTCCCTCCCTCCCTCCCTCTCCCTCCCTCCCTCCCCTCCCTTCTCCCTCCCTCTCTCTCTCCTTCCTCCTCTTCCCTCCCTCCCTCCTTCCCTCTCCCTCCCTCCCTCTCCCTCCTCTCCCTCCCTATCCCTCCCTTCTTCCTCCCTCCTCTTCCTCCCTCCTTCCTCCCTTCCTCCTTCCCTCCCTCCTTCCTCTCCTCCCTCCTCCTCTCCTCCTCCCTCCTCCCTCCTTCCTCCTCCTTTTCCTCCTTCCTCCCTCCCTTCCTCCTCCCTCTCCCTCCTCCCTGCCACAGCGGCGAAGGTTTGTGCTCAGTTGGTCGTGAAAGTTTAACAAGCGGCATCACAGGGCAGTAGGTGCCAAGGGGTGGGGGAGGTGGAGGTGTAAGGGGGAGAGGAGGATAGAATTGGATTTCATGTGAGCAGTTGGGTGTTGGGGGATGGGGTATGGGGTGGGGTGGGGGGTGGCTTGGGTAGCAGAGAAGGAGAGAGGGTGTGAGGGAGAGGAGTGAGTGTGAGATGTGAGAGGGGGAGGGGGGGGTATCAGTAGGGGAAAGGACTGGGTGTCAGCAGTGTATGTTTGGGGAGGGGGGAGTTGATTGGGTGTCAGCAGTGGGAAGAGAAGGATTCTGTGTCAGCATTTCAGATTTTTATTTTCTATTCTTATTTATTTATTTATTTTTATTTTGATTTTGAAGGAGTTGGGTATCAGCAGTTTTTTTTTTTTTTTTTTTTTTGTCTGTGGGGGTGTTAGCAATTGCGGTGGGGGGTTAATTGGGTGTCAGCAGCGTTTCTTTTTTTTGGGTGGGGGGGGGCTGGATCGGGTGTCAAATAGCAGCGTTTTTTTTTTTTGGGGGGGGGGGGTTGGCGTAAATAGTAGAGACGAAGAGATAGTGTGAGCAGTTTGTATTCGATAGAACCAGTAGGGAGGGGGGAGGGGAGAAGGGGAGAGGAAGAAGAAAAAGGCTCTGCAAGGAAAAGAGAATTTATGATCGTTGAAGGAAAAGGAAAATGGCTGGGAGTAATAAAGGAGAAGAAAGAGGGAGTAGGGGCAAAGGGGGGAAGGGAGGGGAGGGGGGGAAGGGGGGCGTGAAGGCACCTAGATCGCGGGTTTTCTCTGCCCTGCCACAGCCGTAGCTCGGTGTCAGATCAGGTCATTCTTGTTAAGCTTAGAAATAATAATGAATTTGTAAAAGCTTAAGAATAATAATGAATTTGTAAAAGTTTAAGAATAATAATGAATTTGTAAAAGTTTAAAAATGATAATGAATTTGTAAAAGCTTAGAAATAATAATGAATTTCTAATCTGGCCTTATACACGTGTTGTAAACGTGCTAAAGTGCAAATGAACCTTCTCTCTCATTTTGTAATTAATGCTCTTATCACAAGTGTGCTTAAAATTACAATCTATAGTCAGATTATGAATCATCTTATCTTGAATTATTAAATTAATATATACACATGTATATGCAATTGCATGTACATGTGTATAAGAATATATATATATATAAGTACACACACACACACACACACACGCGCGCGCGCACACACACACACACACACACACACACACACACACACACACACACACACACACACACACACACACACACACACACACACACACACACACACACACACACACACACACACACACACACACACACACACACACATATATATATATATATATATATATATATATATATATATATATATATATATATATATATATATATATATATATATATATATATACATACATATAAATACATTTCTGTGTGAGTCTGCCTGTGTGTGTATTTTTTTCATGTGTCTTTGTGTTCATAAAAGTGCATAAATGTATACATGTAGTTTTTTCCTTCTTCTTCTTCTTCTTCTTCTTCTTCTTTTCTTTTTTTTTCAGCTTCAAAGCGACCTCTCCTTAACCCGCGATGCTTAATGGGCCTCTCATGGCGAACTTGTCATATTCAAACATTTCAAGTATGCAAAAAAGGATTGCAGGTCACGTTCTTCTTTGCATACTTTTGCTAAGGTTGAAAGTTGAATTTTGCATAATTTCACACATTATTTTATTGCTGAATAGTCATTTGGTTTCGCTTTATGATTTTATTTCTATTTTCATGTTTTTACTTATTTCATCACCTTCTCTCCAATCTTTTATGTCTTTCTGTCCTTTTTTGATATGTAAATTCATTTATTTTATGTCTGGGTTCATAAATATTTCTCTATTCATTTGTCGATCGATATGATCACTCATCTGACTTTGTGTCTTTATCGGTGTGTGTGTGTTTGTTTCCTTCTCTCTCTCTCTCTCTCTCTCTCTCTCTTTCTCTCTCTCTCTGTCTTTCTCTCTCTCTCTCTCTCTCTCTCTCTCTCTCTCTCTCTCTCTCTCTCTCTCTCTCTCTCTCTCTCTCTCTCTCGCTCTATCTATCTATCTCTCTCTATCTCTCACTCTCTCTCCTCTCTCTCTCTCTGTTCCTCTATTCATATCTGTAATCAGCCACGTGTCTATATATCTGTCAGTCTGTTTATCAGTTTCTCTGCTTATCTTTGTTTAATTTACTTTTTATCTCTCTCTCTCTTTCAATTTCTCTCCTAATACACATCTTATCCTATAAGCGACATGACTGTCTTTATGTTAGCGTACATGGCGGTTTATCCACGAACTCAGGAATGAGACCCTCTGGCAGATTCACTGTCACTGAAGATATCCCTCCAATTAAGGACCCATTAACAGGCGTAGGGTCGAGGTTCCAGGAGTCCTACATATGTTGCACAGAGAGAAACAACATAAATGAACCAGAAACGAGAGAAACAACAACATAAAGAAACTATTTGAAGAAGAGAAAACGCTTCTGTAATTCCGTAAAACACCAACCAACCAACAAAAAAACGAAGCTGGAAAAAAGAACAAAAAACTTTGCTTCAGGAATGACACAAACGACAACAACAACAACAAAAATGAAACTCAAAACAAAAACCTTGCCTCAGGAACGACAACAACAACAACAAAAACTGAAAGATTCATCTCAGTGATTACGCAACAGACCTGAAAATGACAAGCGAGAGACAGCAAACACCTAACCGGCGGAAGCACCTGAATACGCAGGTGTCACTGCAAATAGATACTAAAGGTGAGAGATAGGTGCTCGGAGAGTCTTTAGCCAGGTGGAGTCGAGGCAGGTGGTATCGGGGAGTTTAACAGGTGGTCTGTATATATTATGGAGGTCCCTGGCTCTTAACAGATGGGGAAAGGGTTGCAGATAAGCTGGCCACGATACGTAAATGTCTGTTGATGTATTCGTATTTTTAGAAGGATGAAGGTTGAAGGTTCAGGCACATGGGAGACACTGAATGAGGGAAAAATATCTGGATAGATAATAAAGACCAAACAGATGGGAGAAAAATCTGGATAGATGATAAGGACCAAACAGATGGGGAAAAAATCTGGATAGATGATAAGGACCAAACAGATGGGGAAAAAATCTGGATAGATGATAAGGACCAAACAGATGGGGGAAAAATCTGGATAGATAATAAGGACCAAACAGATGGGGGGAAAATCTGGATAGATGATAAGGACCAAACAGATGGGGAAAAAATCTGGATAGATAATAAGGACCAAACAGATGGGGAAAAATCTGGATAGATAATAAGGACCAAACAGATGGGAGAAAAATCTGGATAGATAATAAGGACCAAACAGATGGGAAAAAATCTGGATAGATAATAAGGACCAAACAGATGGGGAAAAAATCTGGATAGATAATAAGGACCAAACAGATGGGGGGAAAATCTGGATAGATAATAAGGACCAAACAGATGGGAAAAAATCTGGATAGATAATAAGGACCAAACAGATGGGGGGAAAATCTGGATAGATGATAAGGACCAAACAGATGGGGGGAAAATCTGGATAGATGATAAGGACCAAACAGATGGGGGAAAAATCTGGATAGATAATAAGGACCAAACAGATGGGGGGAAAATCTGGATAGATAATAAGGACCAAACAGATGGGGGAAAATCTGGATAGATAATAAGGACCAAACAAATGGGGAAAAAATCTGGATAGATAATAAGGACCAAACAGATGGGAAAAAATCTGAATAGATAATAAGGACCAAACAGATGGGGGAAAAATCTGGATAGATGATAAGGACCAAACAGATGGGGGGAAAATCTGGATAGATAATAAGGACCAAACAGATGGGGGAAAAATCTGGATAGATGATAAGGACCAAACAGATGGGAAAAAATCTGGATAGATAATAAGGGCCAAACAGATGGGGAAAAAATCTGGATAGATAATAAGGACCAAACAGATGGGGGAAAAATCTGGATAGATAATAAGGACCAAACAGATGGGGGGAAAATCTGGATAGATAATAAGGGCCAAACAGATGGGGGGGAAATCTGGATAGATGATAAGGACCAAACAGATGGGGAAAAAATCTGGATAGATAATAAGGACCAAACAGATGGGGGGGAAATCTGGATAGATGATAAGGACCAAACAGATGGGGATAAAATCTGGATAGATAATAAGGACCAAACAGATGGGGGAAAAATCTGGATAGATAATAAGGACCAAACAGATGGGGAAAAATCTGGATAGATAATAAGGACCAAACAGATGGGGGGAAAATCTGGATAGATAATAAGGACCAAACAGATTGGGAAAAAATCTGGATAGATAATAAGGACCAAACAGATGGGGGAAAAATCTGGATAGATGATAAGGACCAAACAGATGGGGAAAAATCTGGATAGATAATAAGGACCAAACAGATGGGGGAAAAATCTGGATAGATAATAAGGGCCAAACAGATGGGGGGGGAAATCTGGATAGATGATAAGGACCAAACAGATGGGGAAAAAATCTGGATAGATAATAAGGTCTGTATATATTATGGAGGTCCCTGGCTCTTAACAGATGGGGAAAGGGTTACAGATAAGATGACCACGATACGTAAATGTCTGTTGATGTATTCGTATTTTTAGAAGGATGAAGGTTGAAAGTTCAGGCACATGGGAGACACTGAATGAGGGGGGAAAATCTGGATAGATAATAAGGACCAAACAGATGGGGAAAAAATCTGGATAGATAATAAGGACCAAACAGATGGGGGAAAAATCTGGATAGATAATAAGGACCAAACAGATGGGGAAAAAATCTGGATAGATGATAAGGACCAAACAGATGGGGAAAAAATCTGGATAGATAATAAGGACCAAACAGATGGGGGAAAAAATCTGGATAGATGATAAGGACCAAACAGATGGGGAAAAAATCTGGATAGATGATAAGGACCAAACAGATGGGGAAAAAAATTGGATAGATAATAAGGACCAAACAGATGGGGGAAAAATCTGGATAGATAATAAGGACCAAACAGATGGGAAAAAATCTGGATAGATAATAAGGACCAAACAGATGGGGGAAAATCTGGATAGATGATAAGGACCAAACAGATGGGGGAAAAATCTGGATAGATAATAAGGACCAAACAGATGGGAAAAAATCTGGATAGATAATAAGGACCAAACAGATGGGGGAAAAATCTGGATAGATAATAAGGAGCAAACAGATGGGGAAAAAATCTGGATAGATAATAAGGACCAAACAGATGGGGGAAAATCTGGATAGATAATAAGGACCAAACAGATGGGGGAAAAATCTGGATAGATGATAAGGACCAAACAGATGGGGGAAAAATCTGGATAGATGATAAGGACCAAACAGATGGGGGAAAAATCTGGATAGATGATAAGGACCAAACAGATGGGGGAAAAATCTGGATAGATAATAAGGACCAAACAGATGGGAAAAAATCTGGATAGATAATAAGGACCAAACAGATGGGGGAAAAATCTGGATAGATGATAAGGACCAAACAGATGGGGAAAAATCTGGATAGATAATAAGGACCAAACAGATGGGGGAAAAATCTGGATAGATAATAAGGACCAAACAGATGGGAGAAAAATCTGGATAGATGATAAGGACCAAACAGATGGGGGAAAAATCTGGATAGATAATAAGGACCAAACAGATGGGGAAAAAATCTGGATAGATAATAAGGACCAAGCAGATGGGGGAAAAAATCTGGATAGATAATAAGGACCAAACAGATGGGGGAAAAATCTGGATAGATGATAAGGACCAAACAGATGGGGAAAAATCTGGATAGATAATAAGGACCAAACAGATGGGGGAAAAATCTGGATAGATAATAAGGACCAAACAGATGGGGGGAAAATCTGGATAGATAATAAGGACCAAACAGATGGGGGAAAAATCTGGATAGATAATAAGGACCAAACAGATGGGGGGAAAATCTGGATAGATAATAAGGACCAAACAGATGGGGGGAAAATCTGGATAGATAATAAGGACCAAACAGATGGGGGAAAATCTGGATAGATAATAAGGACCAAACAGATGGGGGAAAAATCTGGATAGATGATAAGGACCAAACAGATGGGGAAAAAATCTGGATAGATAATAAGGACCAAACAGATGGGGGGAAAATCTGGATAGATAATAAGGACCAAACAGATGGGGAAAAAATCTGGATAGATAATAAGGACCAAACAGATGGGGGAAAAAATCTGGATAGATAATAAGGACCAAACAGATGGGAGAAAAATCTGGATAGATGATAAGGACCAAACAGATGGGGGGAAAATCTGGATAGATAATAAGGACCAAACAGATGGGAGAAAAATCTGGATAGATGATAAGGACCAAACAGATGGGGGGAAAATCTGGATAGATGATAAGGACCAAACAGATGGGGAAAAAATCTGGATAGATAATAAGGACCAAACAGATGGGAAAAAATCTGGATAGATAATAAGGACCAAACAGATGGGGGGAAAATCTGGATAGATAATAAGGACCAAACAGATGGGGAAAAAATCTGGATAGATGATAAGGACCAAACAGATGGGGAAAAAATCTGGATAGATAATAAGGACCAAACAGATGGGGAAAAAATCTGGATAGATAATAAGGACCAAACAGATGGGGGAAAAATCTGGATAGATAATAAGGACCAAACAGATTTCGATGAATTTAAAGGACGTCATTCGTCAACAGAGAGTTTCTAATTTCCACGTCAAGTCTCATCCGTTTTTGTTTTTTTTTTTTCAACTAGATCTCCTCTCTCTCGCGAAAAAAAAAAAAAAGTTACCGACATCAGATTACGGAAAGTCCAACAGGAAACCGCAACGTCGTACAAAAACAAAACAAAAACAAAACAAAAAAAGAGAGGGGAAAGAGTCAATTCCGAAAGAGAGGCGCGCTAGGTGAACGAACTCTCTGCCGGGGGTGCCGCGCCGCGACCTCGCCAGTCCTGTCGCGGGAAGGGGGGCGGACGGGAGGGGGGGGGGGGGGTGGGGGTAGTGTCACTTTCTCACTCCCCCCCCCCTCCCCCTCTCTCCCTCTCGGCTTTTGACTTGACTGAAAGGGAGAATCGAGACCAGGCACTCGCGTCGGCTTTTTTCTACCGATGGACAATGAGAGTTAGTTGATTCGTACATGCAGGCACAGTTATGATTGTGCAAATATATATATTTATATATATATATATATATATATATATATATATATATAGAGAGAGAGAGAGAGAGAGAGAGAGAGAGAGAGAGAGAGAGAGAGAGAGAGAGAGAGAGAGAGAGAGACACACACACACACACACACACACACACACACACACACACACACACACACAGACGGATGTATTATGGATTTAGATATATGTATATACACACATGCCAGTGCATACATACATACAATAATACATACATTCACACATACGTATATACATATGTACAGTATATGTAGCTATGTGTGTATGTGTCTGTTTCCTTGCAATCTCGCGTGTGCACCCATGAGCGTCAGACTGCACTGTGGCTCTGGAGGGGAAAGAGTGCCAGGATGCCCGGCCGGTGCCACACGCGACGCGAGGTGGCACTCCCGCCGCGCTCGGAATGCGGGAATGCCACACCTGCTGCCGTGTCTGTAGCCGGGTTTGAGTGGCGGGTTTTAACACTGCAATTCCACGTCTCTGTTCGGCACGGGAGGAGTGTCACGCCCCCCCCCCCCCGACGGAGGCCAGGTCGGACGTGGCACCGCACGCGAGAGTCTGGCACTGGCACGGGTCACTGGCTCGCTCGCTCTTCTCTTGACGGGTCGCAAATGGATATGTTTTTTCCCTTTCCGCGCCTGTGTTGGCTTCGGGAATCGGGGGGAAATGAAATATAGAACAGAATAATAGAATATAATAATAGAATGGAATAGAATAATAAAATAGAATAATAAGATAGAATAATAGAATAGAATAGAATAATAGAATATAATAGAATATTAGAATAGAATAGAATAATAGAATAGAATAGAATAATAGAAGAATAGAATAACATAGAATGATAGAATAGAATAATAGAATAGAACAGAATAGAATAGAACAAAATAATAGAATAGAACAGAATAGAATAGAACAAAATAATAGAATAATAGAATAGAATGATAGAATAGAACAATAAAATAGAATGATAGAATAGAATAGAATAGAATAGAATAGAATAATGAAATAGAATAGAATAATAGAATAGAATAAATAGATGATATTTCAAAAATAAACATAATAATAAGCAAATAAACAAGAATATATAAGTAAATGAATAAAATTGAATAAACTATATACAATAAAATGTAATAAAAAACACACAAATGCAAAAAAGAAATAAACACCTTAACAAATAAACAAAACTACAAGAAATAAATCAACTGATAAAATAATGAAATGATAAAGATAATAACAATAATAATAATAATTACTATTAGTATCATTATCATTATTATTAAAATGATAATAATAATAAAGATAAAAGTAATGATACTAGCAGTAATAATAATAATAACACTAAAAACAAAGATAATAATAATAATAACAATAACAATAATCATAATAATAAAGATAATAGTAATAATGATAGTAGTAGTAGTAATAATGATAATAACAATAATAATGATAACAACAATTATGATAAGAAACATAAAACGACTATCCCACCATTCGACTAATCACTCTCCTCGTCATTAATACTAATTGCACTCATTAACACGAATCAACACCAATCATTCACAGAAAAAGGTCTATCCTCGAACATTTCCTACAGCTTCATCCTGATAATTGTTGCATCAGTGAAGCTCAACAGGCGAGAACCCGAAGGATGAAGTTAGGATGAAGTTAGGATGAAGTCAGGGTGATGTTAGGAGGAAGTCAGGATGAAGTCAAGGTGAAGTTAGGGTGAAGTTAGGATGAAGTTAGGATGAAGTCAGGATGAAGTTAGGATGGATGAAGACAGGATGAAGTTAGGGTGATGTTAGGATGAAGTTAGGATGATGTTAGGATGGAGTCAGGGTGAAGTCAAGACGGATGAAGTCAGGATGAAGTTAGGACGAAGACAGGATGAAGTTAGGATGGAGTCAGGGTGAAGTCAAGACGGATGAAGTTAGGATGAAGACAGGATGAAGTCAGGATGTAGTCAGGATGAACTCAGGGTGGAATCAGGATGAAGTTAGAGTGAAGTCATGAGGGAGTCAGGATGAAGCTAGAACGAAGGCGGTATGAAGCAAGGATGAAGCCAGGGATGAAACCGGGAGGAAGTCGGATTGAACCCGGGATAAAGACGAGGATGATGTAAGAATGAAGCCGGAGAAGAAGTCAAGGATAAAGCCGAGAATGAAGCAAGGAGATAATAAATGACAAAGCCGATGATGAAGCAAGGTTGTAATTCTGGATAGAGCAGAAATTAGGCAAGGATATAATCCAGGATAAAGCAAGAATAAATTCCAAGATAAAACAAGGGTATAATCCAAGATAAAATAAGGATATAATCCAAGATAAAGCAAGGATATAATCCAAGATAAAGCAAGGGTATAATCCAAGATAAAACAAGGGTATAATCCAAGATAAAGCAAGGATATATTCCAAGATAAAGCAAGGATATAATCCAAGATAAAGCAAGGATATAATCCAAGATAAAACAAGGGTATAATCCAAAAGAAAAAAGCCAGGATATAACCCAGAATGAAGCAAGAATGAAGCCAAATTGGCCTCATACGGCGATCGGAGCCTCGCCTTTCGTCTCCTCAATAATTGCATCATTAGCTCTATTCCTGACTTTTCTTGCCTTTTTTTTCATTGGTCTTTCTTCTTCTTCTTCTTCTTTTTCTTCTTCTTCTTCTTCTTCTTCTTTTTCTTCTTCTTGTCCTTCTTTTTCTTCTTCTTCTTCTTCTTCTTCTTCTTCTTCTTCTTCTTCTTCTTCTTCTTCTTCTTCTTCTTCTTCTTCTTCTTCTTCTTCTTCTTCTCCTTCTTCTTCTTCTTCTTCTTCTCCTTCTTCTTCTTCTTCTTCTTCTTCTTCTTCTTCTTCTTCTTCTTCTTCTTCTTCTTCTTCTTTTCGTGTATTTTAACTTTGTCTTTTTCTTCTTAAAATTAATATTATCTTTATTTTTACCTCCGTTTCTGTCTTTGCTTCTATTCGTTTTGTGTTTGTCTTTTACTATTCTTATCTTCGTTTGTTTTATTCTTACATTCGTTTATTCTAAGTCTAAACTTTGTCTATCTTATCTTTATTCATATTTTTCATTTTATTTTCTTCTTTGTGAATCTTAATTTAAATTTTGTTCCCTTTATCTTTTTTCATATAATCTTTTATTTTTATCTTAACTTCATCTCTTGTCTAAACTTTGACTTCTCTTTTCTTAATTCCTTTTATCTTAACTTTATCTTCGGTTGAGTGTTTCCTATCCTGTCTCTGTTTTCTTCTCTCCTCTTCTCCTCTTTGTTTCTTTTTGTATTTATCTAATTTTCTCTTATTCATATCTTCATTTATCATCTTTCTCATTTATTTATCATCTTTTGTATTGAGTGTTTATTTCATAATCTGGCTGTTAAGTACTCTCTCTCTTTCTCTCTCTTTATTTATCTATCTCTATCTATCTATCTGTTTGTTCATCTATATATCTGTTTATTCATCTATCTATCTATTTGTCTATCTTTATCTCTATCTCTTTCTCCTCTCTCTCTCTCTCTCTCTCTCTCTCTCTCTCTCTCTCTCTCTCTCTCTCTCTCTCTCTCTCTCTCTCTCTCTCTCTCTCTCTCTCTCTCTCTCTCTCTCTCTCTCTCTCTTTCTCTCTCTCTCTCTCTCTTCCTCCCCTCTCCCCCTCTCTCTCTTTCTCTTTCTCTCTCTATCTGTCCTTCCATCTCCATCTCTCTATCTCTCTCTTTGACTCTCTCTCTCTTTCTTCATAAACTATCTCCTCATCGTTAATCTTATCCTTCCATTATCCTATCCTTTATCATCGCTTGCTTCCCCCTCATCTTCTTTTAGTATGTCTGTTCATCTCATGGCCTGCTGGCGAACTGTTCATAAAACGTTCAGTTTATTTTCTCACTTCTCTTTCTTCTCTCTTTTCGTAAACTACATCATTACATATATTGATTATCTGTCAGTCTATTCTTTATTTCTTTGTTTATCTTTCTGTTTGTCTTTATTCTTCTTGTTTATTTTTTGTTTGGTAATCAAGCCTTTTTTTGCATTTATTTTCTCTATGCATTTTTCTTTCTGATTTTTCTTTTCTTTTTCTTTGCGTATTCTCTTCAATTTAACATGCCTCGAATTTTCTCTATCTGTTTATTTTCAAATATTTTTCTCTTTCTTCTATCTACTTTTTTTCTCTCTCTCTTTCTATTTCTTCATTTCTTCTTGTTCTTGTTTTTTTACTGTTTGCATTTATTCTCTACAATCTTTCTCTTTCCTTTATCTTTCTTTTATTATACTTCCTGCTTATTCCACGTTCTGCCTCTTGAATACTTTTTTATTGTTATTATTACATCTTTTCTCATTTTCTTCGTCCTTCCTTTCACGAATTACATCGTTACGTTTTTTTACGCATTTTTTATCTTCTTTTTCCTTCTCGTGTCTTCTTTTATTACGTATGTTCATTTCATGCTCTGCTTTTAGACTCTTCATATTATTCTTTTCATCTTGTCACTGTGTGTTCTTTTATTATCTTTATCTTATTTTATCTTCTTTCTTATCTTTTTGTG
The DNA here is from genome assembly GCF_042767895.1 of Penaeus vannamei. Classification (NCBI taxonomy): domain Eukaryota; kingdom Metazoa; phylum Arthropoda; class Malacostraca; order Decapoda; family Penaeidae; genus Penaeus; species Penaeus vannamei. The sequence goes on along the minus strand of NC_091584.1, from coordinate 4,519,000 downwards.
GCTCGGTCATTTTCTTGTTCTTTTCGTATTTTTCTTTGTGTTTTTTGTCTAATGTTCAGCCTTACTTAAATAAATTATTTTGATATATCAAAAAAAAAATATATATATATATGATACAATGCTGTTTTCTTCTTCTTCTTCGCCTTCTTCTTATTCGTCTTCTTCTTCTTCTTCTTCTTCTTCTTCTTCTTCTTCGTCTTCGTCTTCTTCTTCTTCTTTCTTACTTTCTTTTTTTTCGTCACATTTCCCCAGCCTCATCCTTTCCCGTCTCTTCATTTTGCTTCGATGTCTCCTTATTCTCCTCGTCCCAAGAGCAACACTCCTCCTCCTCCTCCTCCTTCTTCTCTTCCTCCTCTTTCTTCTCCTTTCCTCCTCCTTTTCTTCCTCGTCCTCCACCTCCTCCTTATCATCATCATCCTCTCTCTCCTCCTCCCCCTCCTCCTTCTCCTCCTTCTCCTCCTCTTTCTTCTCCTCCTCCTCTTCTTCTTTCTTCTCCTTTCCTCCTCCTCTTCTTCCTCCTCCTCCACCTCCTCCTCCTCATCATCATCCTCTTCCTTCTCCTTCTCCTCTTCTTCCTCCTCCTCCACCTCATCATCATCATCATCATCCTCTTCCTTCCCCTTCTCCCCTTCTTCCTCCTCCTCTCCAACATCACCTTTATCGCCCTATCTCCCTCCTCCTTCCCCCGTGTTCCTCCTCCCTCCTATTCCCCCCATCTTCTTCCTCTCTCTCTCCCTCCTCCACCCCTTTCAATCCTCTTCCGCCCTCTCTCTCTCTCTCTCCCACCTTCTTCTCCCGTCTCCCTCTTCTCTCCCTCTCTCTCCTTCTTCTTCATCCTCTTTTCCTCCTCCCTCCTCTTCCCGCCATTTTTTTCCTCCCTCCCTCTGCCCCTACTCCTCCTCCTTCATCTTCTTCCGCCCTCTCTCTCTCTCTCTCCCACCTCCTTCCCCCATCTCCCTCCTCCCTCCGCCCCTAAACCTCCCTCCTCGCCTACCTACCCCCCTACCTTCCTCCTCGCCTACCTACCCCCCTACCTTCCTCCTCGCCTACCTACCCCCCTACCTTCCCACCCCCCACGACGCCTTCAGCCTACCTACCCTACCCCTACCTTCCTCCTAGCCTACCTACCCCCCTACCTTCCTCCTCGCCTACCTTCCTCCTCGCCTACCTACCCCCCCTCTACCTTCCTCCTCGCCTACCTACCCCCCCTCTACCTTCCCACCCCCTCTACCTTCCTCCTCGCCTACCTACCCCCCTACCTCGCCACCCCCCACGACGCCTTCATAACCTTCTATTCAGGGCTCCATTTTAGCCTTCCGTAGCCATTCCCTTTCAGGCTTTTCGTCCCGTGTATCTTGGGCAACATTCCTGCAACGGTAATGACGTCAGCTCCTCCTCAGCCGACCTTCGCCCCCCCGTGGAGACAAGGAAGGGAAGTTCTGACAGACATGCGGAGAGGTGAGGAAGGAGAAGGAGAGGAATTCATATATGTACACGTGTAGTAAGACAGACAGAGAGATAAACAGACATGGAGTTATTCAAGAACACAGAAAGGATATGAATTCATGTATGTATACTTGTAGTAAGACAGACAGAGAGACGAACAGACATGGAATCATTCACGCAGGCAGAAGGATAGGAATTCATATATGTATACGTGTAGTAAGACAGACAGACAGACAGAGAGATAAACAGACATGGAATCATACACGCAGGCAGAAGGATAGGAATTCATATATGTACACGTGTAGTAAGACAGACAGACAGACAGAGAGATAAACAGACATGAAATTATTCACGAAGACAGAAAGGATATGAATTCATGTATGTATACGTGTAGTAAGACAGACAGACAGATAAACAGACATGGAATCATTCACGCAGGCAGAAGGATAGGAATTCATATGTGTACACATGTAGTAAGACAGACAGACAGACAGATAAACAGACATGGAATCATTCACGAAGGCAGAAGGATAGGAATTCATATGTGTACACATGTAGTAAGACAGACAGACAGAGAGATGAACAGACATGGAATCATACACGAAGGCAGAAGGATAGGAATTCATATGTGTACACGTGTAGTAAGACAGACAGACAGACAGACAGATAAACAGACATGGAATCATTCACGCAGGCAGAAGGATAGGAATTCATATATGTATACGTGTAGTAAAACAGACAGACAGACAGATAAACAGACATGGAATCATACACGAAGGCAGAAAGGAGAGGAATTCATATATGTATACGTGTAGTAAGACAGACAGACAGATAAACAGACATGGAATCATTCACGCAGACAGAAAGGAGAGGAATTCATATATGTATACGTGTAGTAAGACAGACAGACAGACGAACAGACATGGGGAATCATTCACGCAGGCAGAATGGCAAGCAGACAGATGGAGAGGCATGCATGAATACAGGCATACAGACCGGAAAAAACAAGACGTACAGAAAAAAATAGAATGACAGGCATATATTCATATTGCATGCAAACAGATACACAGACAGATAGGCTTGCATACAAACATACGTGTAGACAGGACAGGCTGACATACACATTTGGAGACAGACAAAGAGAAAGAAAGAGAGAGAGAGAGAGGAAGAGAGAGAGAGAGAGAGAGAGAGAGAGAGAGAGAGAGAGGGAGAGAGAGAGAGAGAGAGAGAGAGAGAGAGAGAGAGAGAGAGAAAACAGATAGAAAGAGAAAACAGAGAGAGAGACAGAGAGAGAGAGACAGACAGACAAAGAGAAACAGAGAGAGCGACAGACAGACAAAGAGAAACAGAGAGAAAGAGAGAGAGAGGGAATAGGAAAAGACGAAGAAATAAATTGAGAGTGAAGAGGGAGAAGCGAAAGAAAGAGCATACCAAGTGAGCAAGAATATGAATAATAAAACCGCGTTGAATAGTGTAAAAAGGAAAAAGAAAAGAAAAAAGAAAAGAAAAAAAGAAAACGAAAAAGAAAAGGTGAAAGATGACAAAGAACAGTCTTCACACTCCAAGCTGATACGCATATATTCAATTTATTAACGAAGATTTGATGTAAAAGTGTAATATTACACTTCTCTCTCACACACACATACACTTCACACATTTATAGCTAGAAAAAATTATTTCCTACCTGAATACATACATACATATATATATATATATATATATATATATATATATATATATATATATATATATATATATATATATATATATATATATATATATATATATATATATATATATATATATATATATATATATATATATATATATATATATATGTGTGTGTGTGTGTGTGTGTGTGTGTGTGTGTGTGTGTGTGTGTGTGTGTGTGTGTGTGTGTGTGTGTGTGTGTGTGTATATATGTATATATATATATATATTTATATATATATATATATATATATATATATATATATATATATGTGTGTGTGTGTGTGTGTGTGTGTGTGTGTGTGTGTGTGTGTGTGTGTGTGTGTGTGTGTGTGTGTGTGTGTGTGTGTGTGTGTGTGTGTTTCTGTTGTGTATGCATAAGCGGTTCAATTATTTACTTATACATTTATTCACACAAGCGCTGGGTATGCTTAATATCCCGACCGATAATAAGTAGCATCACAGCCACTAAAAATAATATAATAAATATAATAATAAAATAATAAAATAATAACAAAACCTCCAAATAAAACCAGATAATAAAACCTCCCCCTCCGTGCAGACAAGGTCGAAAGTCCAGCCCTCAGCGCCGGAGCAATAGCCCTTCCGAGCAGTTTTCACCCAGAACGCGACCACGAGCGAAAAAAAAAGTGTCATCTTCGCCCTAATTAACCTCTTGACTTTGATATGCAGATTTAATTCCTTTCGCTATAATATCAGCTCGTTTTGTGGCGCCATTATGTTCCCCCGGATCTTCAGAAGGTAATGGAAATCTTCAGCAAAGCAAGAAACGTTTTTCCTTGATCGTTCGACAAAGGAAACGTTTTTCTTGTTCTTTCGTTCTTTCTTGTCTCTGTCTTTGTCTCTGTCTTTTTAATTTCCATTTTCTGTTTTTTTTTTTTTTTTTTTTTTTTTTTGGTTTCTTTCTTTTTGATTTTCGATTGTCTTTTTAGTTTTTTCTTTCTTTCTTTTTTACTTTCGATTCTCTCTCTTTCCTTTTTCTTTCTTTTTTACTTTCCATTTTCTCTTTTTCTTTTGTTTCTTTCTTTTGTACTTTCGATTCTCTCTTTTTAGTTTTTTCTTTCTTTCTTTTTTACTTTCGATTCTCTCTCTTTTTTCTTTCTTTCTTTTTTACTTTCGATTCTCTTTTTATTTATTTATTTATTTATTTTACTTTCGATTCTCTTTCTATTTATTTATTTTTTTTTTACTTTCAATTCTCTTTTTATTATTATTTTTTTTATTTTTTTCGATACTCTCTTTATTTCCTTTCCTTCTTTTTTACTTTCGATTCTCTCTTTCCTTTTTCTTTCTTCTGATACTCTCTTTATTTTATTTCTTTCTTATTTACTTTCCCTTTTCTCTCTTTTTCTTTTCTTTCTTTTTTTACTTTCGATACTCTCTTTATTTTCTTTCTTTCTTACTTACTTTCCCTTTTCTCTCTCTCTTTCTTTTCTTTCTTTCTTTCTTTCGATACTCTCTCTTTATTTTCTTTCTTTCTTTTTTACTTTCGATTCTCTCTCTTTCCTTTTTCTTTCTTTCTTTCTTTCGATACTCTCTTTCCTTTTTCTTTCTTTTTTACCTTCGATTCCCTCTTTCCTTTTCCATTTTTCTTTCTTTCTTTCTTTCAATACTCTCTCTTTATTTTCTTTCTTTCATTTTTACCTTCGATTCTCTCTCTTTCCCTTTTCTTTCCTTCTTTCTTTCTTTCGTTTCTCTCTCTTCATTTTCTTTCTTACTTTCCCTTTTCTCTCTCTCTTTCCTTTTTCTTTCTTTCTTTCTTTCGATACTCTCTTCATTTTTCTTTCTTTTTTACCTTCGATTCTCTCTCTTTCCTTTTTCTTTCTTTCTTTCTTTCGATACTCTCTTTCCTTTTTCTTTCTTTTTTACCTTCGATTCTCTCTCTTTCCCTTTTCTTTTCTTTCTTTCTTTCGATACTCTTTCCTTTTTCTTTCTTTTTTACCTTCGATTCTCTCTCTTTCCCTTTTCTTTCTTTTTTTTTACTTTCGTTTCTCTCTCTTCATTTTCTTTCTTTCTTTCTTTCTTTCGATACTCTCTCTTTATCTTCTTTCTTACCTTCCCTTTTCTCTCTCTCTTTCCTTTTTCTTTCTTTCTTTCTTTCTTTCGTTTCTCTCTTTATTTTCTTGGTTCCTTGGGTGAAAGGCCGAGCGAGAACCTGGCGTCCGTTGGGTGTTACGAAAGGACGCTGAGGGAGAAAGGGAGAGGAGAAGGAACGCAAAAGGAACTTGGATGTTTTGGGGAGATGCAAGGGAGGAGGAAAAGGAGGAGGGGGTGGGAAGGAGGGGAGAGGAAAGGAAGGAGGAGGGGGTGGAAGGGAGGGGAGAAGGAGAGAGATGGGAGAGGGAAGGAAGGAGGAGGGGGGTGCGAAGGAGGGGGAGAAGGAGGGAAGGAAGGAGGAGGGGGTGGGAAGGAGGGGGAGAAGGAAGAGGGAAGGAAGAGAGAAGGAAAGGTGGGAGAGTAATGGAGAGGGAAGGAAGGAGGGAGGAGGGGGTGGAAGGGAGGGGGGGAGAAGGAGAGAGATGGGAGAGGGAAGGAAGGAGGAGCGGGTGGAAAGGAGGAGGTGAAGGAGAGAGATGGAAGAGGGAAGGAAGGAGGAGCGGGTAGGAAGGAGGGGGAGAAGGAAGAGGAAGGAAGAGAGTAGGAAAGGTGGGAGAGTAATGGAGAGGGAAGGAAGGATGAGGAGAGGAAGGATTGGGAAGGAGGGGGAGAAGGAGAAAGACGGGAGAGGGAAGGAAGGGGAGGGGTGGAAGGAGGAGGTGAAGGAGAGAGATGGAAGAGGGAAGGAAGGAGGAGGGGGGTGGGAAGGAGGGAGAGATGGAAGAGGGAAGGAAGAAGGAAGGAAATGTGGGAGAAGAGTGGAGGAAGACGAAAGGAAGGAAGGAGAGAAAGTAAAAGAAGAGGTAAAGATTGGTGGAGAAAAAGGCAGGATGATGATGAAGAGTGGAGGAAGAGAGAAGAAAGGACGGAAGAACAGATGGAAGAGAGGGGAATGTGATAAAGGCGGGAAGAAGGAGGATATGAAAGGGTGATGAAGAGAGGAGAAAGGATGGAAGGAGGGAAGGAAGTTAGAACGAAGGAAGAAGAAAATGAAATAGAAATATGAAATAAAAAGGGATGGAAGAGAGAAAGAAGGAAGATGAAGAAGATGAAAAGGAAATGAAAGTTAATCATACGAAAGGGGAAAAGCGAAACAAGGAAGAAGGGAAGTAAACAAAAAAGAAGATATGAAAGTAGGAGACAAGAGTGAAGAGAGAAGGACAGACGGATAAGAGGGCATTAAAGGAGAAAGAAAGAGAGAATAAAGGAGGGAAGGATAGATAAATGGGAAAGAAACGATAGAACAGATGAAAAATGGAGAAATAATGAAAAAATAAATAAAAATTAAAATAGAAACCAAAGAATGAATGAAGGAAGTAAAAGAACAAAAATGAAGTAAAGAAGAATGATGATAAAAAATAAAAGAAAAACAACAACAAAAAACAGAAGAAGGAAAAGAGAAGAAAATACGAAAGAAGAAAGGAAGTAAGGAAAACAACAAAATGGAAGTAAAGCAGGATGATGACCGACAAAAAAAAAAAAATAAAAAAACAGGAGGAGGATGATAAAAAAGAAAAGAAAACAAAAACAGAAGAGAAAAAGAGAAGAAAATACGAAACTCTAACTTAGTAAGGAAGGAAGGAAGGGGAGGAAGCCAGAACTGTCGACCGCAATGGCGAAGGAAGATCGCGTAACAGCCACCGAATCCTAGACAACTCTGTCCCCTCCTACCCTTCCCCCCCTCTCCTTTTACCTCCCCCAACTATGTCCCTGTCCCCCTCACCCCCTCACCCTATCCCCTTCTCTCCTTTCCCTCCACGCATCTCTTCCTCACTCACTCCTCCTCATTCCCTCCTCCGCCTTATCCCCTTCTCCTATTCTCCCATCCCCTCCCTCTCACACTTCCTCCTCCCCTTCCCCCTCACCCCCTCCACCTCCCTTCCCCCTTCCCCTCACACCTCACCCTCACCCTCACCCTTCATCCCTCACCCCTCACACTCAACCATCTCCTCAGCCCTCCCCCTCACCCTCACCCCCTCCTCCTCAGCCCTTCCCCCTCCCCCCCAACCCATTGAACCCAAACTTGCGCCGCGAGACAATGGACAAAGCCGAGATCCGAACTCCGGTGCAAAGCCGACTAAAGGCAGGAAGAGGGGAAGAGGGGGAGGGAGAGGAAGAATGAAAGAGGGGGGGGAAGAGGGGGGGGGTAAGGGAAGGGGTGGGGGGAGAGGGGGAAGTGTGAGGGATGGGGGGTAAGGGAAGGGGTGGGGGTAGGGAAAGAGGAGGGGAAGAGGGGGGAGAGGGGGAAGTGTGAAGAATGGGGGGTAAGGGAAAGGGAGTGGGGGTGGGTGGGTGGGAAGAGGAAAAGAGGGGAAGAGAGGGGGAAGTATGAAGGATGGGGGGGTGGTAAGGGAAAGGAGGATTGGGGAGTGGGGTGCGGGTAGGGGGGGGGGGGGGTTGTTGACCAAGCTGCTCCGCCAACTTCCTTGACCAAGTCGGGAGCCAAGTTGCCGGTTTAAGTTATGAGCCACAGTTATTCGGGTGCCAAGAGTAAGTTGGGGACCAAGTTGTATACCAAAGATGTCAGCTGGATAAGTTGAGGTGGGGGATGCATTTCAGGGGGGGGGGAGGAGAAAGGGGGTAGAGAGAGAAGGAAGAGGAGGGAGAGGGGGAGGAAGGGAGAGAGAAGAAAAGAGGAAGAGGGGGTAGAGAGAGGGGGAAGAGAGTGAGAGAGGAAAGGGGGGATGCATTTCATGGGGGGAGGGGGGTGGAGAAAGGGGTAGTAGAGAGAAGGAAGAGGAGGAGAGGGGAGGAAGGGAGAGAGAAGAAATAGGAAGGGGGTAGAGAGAGGGGAAGAGAGTGAGAGAGGAAAGGGGGATGCATTTCATGGGGAGGAGGGGGGAGGAGAAAGGGGGTAGAGAGAGAAGGAAGAGGAGGAGAGAGGAGGAAGGGAGAGAGAAGAAAGAGGAGGGGGTAGAGAGAGGGGGAAGAGAGTGAGAAGAGAAAGGGGATGCATTTCAGGGGGGGGGGGGAGAAAGGGGGTAGAGAGAGAAGGAAGAGGAGGAGAGGGGAGGAAGGGAGAGAGAAGAAAGAGGAGGGGGTAGAGAGAGGGGGAAAAAAGTGAGAGAGGGAAAAGGGGATGCATTTCATGGGGGGAGGGGGGTGGAGGAAAGGGGGTAGAGAGAGAAGGGAAGAGGAGGAGAGGGGGAGGAAGAGGAGAGAGAAGAAAGAGGAAAGGGGTAGAGAGAGGGGGAAGAGAGTGAGAGAGGGAAAGGGGGATGCTTTTCAGGGGGGGATGGGGGGGGAGGAGAAAGGGGTAGACAGAGAGAAGGAAGAGGAGGAGAGGGGAGGAAGGGAGAGAGAAGAGAGGGAAGAGGAAGATAGAGAGAAGAAAGAGGGAAGGGGGTAGAGAGAGGAGAAGAGTGGGGTGGAAGGGAGGGATGCATTTCATGGGGGGAGGGGGAGGAGAAAGGGTAGAGAGAGAAGGAAGAGAAGAGGAGAGGGGAGGAAGGGAGAGAAAAGAAAGAGGGAGGGGTAGTAGAAAGTGGGAAGAGGTAGCAGAGGAAAGGGGATGCATTTCAGGGGGGGAGGAGAAAGGGGTAGAGGGGGAGAAGGGAGAAGAACAGGATGTAGAGGGGAGGAAGGAGAGAAGAAAGAGGAAGGGGTAGAGTGGGAAGAGAGTGAGAAAGGAATATGGGGGGGTGCATTTCAGGGGGAGGGGAGGAGGGAGGGTAGAGGGAAGGAAGAGGAGTTGAGAGGGAGAAGTAAGAGGAGGAGGAGAGGAGGAAGGGAAAGAGAAGAAAGAGGAAGAGAGAGAGAAGAAAGAAGGAGGGGTGGAGAGAGAGGGAAGAGAACGAGGGAGGAAAGGGAAGGGATAAAGAGACGTATGAGAGAGAGAGGGGGAGACAAGGAGAAAGGGGGAGAGAAGAAGAAAGGGGGAAGAGAAAGAGGAAGGAGTGGAGAGAGAAGGAGGGGGATGCATTACAGGGGAGGAGTGGGGAGGGAGAAAGAGAGAGAAGAGAGAGGGGAGAGACTGAGAGTGGAGGAGTGGAGAAGAAAGTGGTGATGAGAGAGAATAAAGGGGAGGGAGGGGAGAGAGGGGGAAGGGGAGGGATAAAGAGGGAAGAGCGAGAGAGAGAGAGAACATAGAGCACCCGTTGTAAAGCGGAGAGAAAGCCACAGGGAAGGGGCGAAGCAATAGAGAGAGAGATAAGAAAGAGGAAATTAGAGCGGAGAGGGAAGAATAAGAGAAAGACGGGGTAGGACCGGAGAGTGGGTCTACGGAAAGAGGAAGGGAGGGAAGGAGCGGATAAAGAGGGAGAAGAGGAGAGAAAGAGGAAGGGAGGGGACGAGTGGAGAGAAGATGTGGAGGGAGAGAGGTGGGAGAAGGAGGGGCGAGGGCGAGAGGAGGAAGTAGGAGGGTGGAGGGAGAGAGGAGGGGAGAGAGAAAGATGAAGAGAGGGGAAAGAGTGGAGAGAGGGAGGGGGAGGGAGAGAGGAGGGAGGAGGAGGGGGAGGGAGAGAGGGAGGGAGGAGGAGGAGGAGAGAGGAGAGGAGGAGGAGGGAGGGAGGGAGGGAGGGGAATGGAGAGAGGAGGGAGGAGGGAGGGGGAGGGAGAGAAGAGGGGAGGAGGAGAGGGAGGGAGAGAGTGAGGGAGGAGGAGAAGGGACGAGGGAGAGAGGAGGAAGGAGAAGGGGCGAGGGAGAGGCGAGGGAGAGAGGAGGAAGAAGGAGGGTGGAGGGAGAGAGGAGGGAGGAGGAGGGGCGAGGGAGAGTGACAAGACGAAACTCCTCAAGGGAGAGAGTCATTAG